>NC_133769.1:201391921-201426982 GCF_003597395.2 Chelonoidis abingdonii | reverse complement strand
CGCTGTTCCTGAACCACGCAATCACTGTGTTGAAACCTACAGACATTGTGAGTCAGCCAAAGGAATATTATTCAAGACGGCTGTGATGTGGATAATGGCTGGGTCCTCACCTCCCTCTTCCTCCCCTTCATGAGCGTCCATTTGAGTCTCGGTTCCCGTTAGCTTGTCACACAGGCTGTGTACCTGCAAGTTTTTTATCAAACGCTTTGGCATTTCGTGTTCCTGTAACGGGAGCGGTGATAACAACAGATTGTCTCCCCTATAGCGATCAAGACCTAGTATTCTCCCGTACGGTCCATGTGGAGCGCTTTTGAGATTTGAGACTGCCTATCGCCAGCCGTTGCGATGCAGAGCTCCACGCTGGGATCAAAGCAGAATGGTAATTCAAAAGTTCACGGGCCTTTCTTCTTACCTGCCCGCTGCATCCGAGTTCAGCATTGCCTGTTCCAGAGCGTCAGTCTAGCCGACTCATTGAGATCCGCCTGGGCCAATAACTCGTTTCCGTCACACGAACCCTAATCACCGAGTTATCACTATCGAATTTAGGCTACTCTCTCCGTTTGGGAGGAGTTCCGAATCGAATTTAAGGAGGCTGGTTAACTCGATATTAATGACGACGTCGTGTGAACGGATACAGCGTTAAATTGGTATATCGGCCATTAAACCGATTTAAAGTCGCAGTGTAGACCTGGCCTAAGTGCCCGATGTTTAAGTCCTTACTCTAGATCTGCTACATGACTTCTGTGGGAGTTTTGCTGGGATAAGGCCATGTTGGGTCTATGTTCCATGCTGACAGAATGTGACATGAATGCAAAATATTTTGTCATGCATTCCATCCACCAGACAGTGCCACAATTGGGCCATTAAAATAAACCTAGGAGAACATTTTGTGAAACTATT
The DNA here is from genome assembly GCF_003597395.2 of Chelonoidis abingdonii. NCBI lineage: Eukaryota > Metazoa > Chordata > Testudines > Testudinidae > Chelonoidis > Chelonoidis abingdonii. The sequence continues at coordinate 201,426,082 of NC_133769.1, read as the reverse complement.
CAACTTCAAGTGATTAAAAGGATTAATTTGGTGATGTTAAAATCACATGATTCATTATTCATCAGTTACAGGTCTAATCCACACACCTGATTAGGGCACATCTTTTACTCAAATTAGACACTAAAGGGACATTTTCAAGCGACCATATGGTTCTACTTCAAAAGTAGTTAGTTTAGAAATTGAGCGTATTGACTAATCATGTCTCTCGATGAAACGTGAATGAACACATCACATGTATTTGAGTGGTTGGGGGGGGGGTGTTGTTTCAGGTTTTGGTTTTTTTGTTTGCTTTTTTTTTGTGAACAAGGTCTAATAAAGCCAGGCTTACTTTCTGGCTTGCTGTCAGAAGGAAAACAAAGCTTCAGATAGTCTTCTTTGTTTCTTCCTTCTGAAATCATGCCGGTGGTGGCTCTTGCTGGAGAAAATGCTGAGATGGATGGTTCCTCCAGTGGGATTGGTTGTGACACACTTGGAATTCTTTGCTCTTCCCTCAGCAGAGTAAGATGGGAGTTAATTATATCACCGCAGTTAAACGGAGTTAGAGCTTTGCAAACATTTGTTAAACCCCTGCTGAATATCTCTGGGAGTGGGTTGGGGGAGATATTCCACAGCTTATAGTAGGAAAACATGAAGGGACACTATTCCATCTGGAGCCCCATTAGGTGTAGTTAGTAATATGATGCGAAATGCATGCCTGCGGTAATGCAGCTGATAGGACAGGGCTTAAGGGATGGGAACTGTGAATGTGGAAAGACAAGTCTGAAGTCTGATTCACTTTATAAAAGCAATGCCTTTGAGCACATCCTTGGTGGAGGAGTATTGCTAATGTTAATACTCTGGCTGGCGTGGTGGATGGATTTAATAATTATTTTGAGATGGTGGATTGGCTTGAGACAGCCTATAGTCTTGCCCGTGCCGGTCTTCATACAATGTGAATGCTAATGGAAAATTTGGTTTCATGTCTATTTTTAATTTAGGGCCTAATCTATAACCCAGAGGAAAGACTTCCATTGACTTCAGTGGGCTTGGGATCAAACCCTTAATCTTTAAGAGGCAATGTTTGGGCAGATCAAAAAACAGAGGGACAGCTCTTCAGTGTAGTCAATGGAGCTAAAACAGCTTCTACCAGCCGAGGTTCTGACCCAGACTTTTCAGTCACCCCGTTGGAATACCAAAACTGATCTTCAAAATATAAATGATATTTTGACAAATTACTGTTAAATGGGAATCAAGTTCAGTTAAAATCACAGCCCATTTTTCTTACTGAAAAAACAACAACATAAACAAAAGAGGCAGTGTACTTTTCAGAGTGGAAGTTCTTTGGGGCAGGTGCTGTCATTTACTAGATGCTTGTACAAAGTTTGGCACAACGGGGCCTGTGATGGGGTGTAATGCTCCAACACTGCAGCCTGACACTAAAGAGTTAATAAAAAGAGTTGCGACTAAATGGCAGGTTAGTGACAGCTGGGATAAAAAACTGCGACCCAGACAGAGTGGGGTGGCTGCTGAAGAGGTGCGAACCACTGTGTAGGAGTGCCACAGCATCAGGGAGAGAAAAAAACACCCAGAGAGACCAATTACCTGGCAGAAGGATCCAGGGAAGGTTGCCCTACAGAAGCAATAGGCAGGCAATAGGTAGGAAGCAGCCCAGGGTGGCAGCAGGTCCTTGACTGCCTAATACAGGGTCCCTGGGCTAGGACCCACAAGAGAGGGTGGGCTTGGGTCCCCTCACCACCCTCCACTGGGGAGGGAAGCAGAGACCATCAAGGCTCCAGATTTTGGGTGGCAGTCCCCACATAAGACTATTGGACTTCATTTTTGTCCCTGTTTAGATCCCCTTGTTCCTCCCTGGATGTAGACAGGAGACGGAGATATTGGACCTATGGCTACTGATTACAGGCCCATCTCAGGACCTTGACGGTGAGAAACCTATTATTACCCCAATAGGGGAAGGACTCAGAGGACCCAGCCAGAGGACTGGAGCTGTAAAGAGAGCCTGGGCACAGCAGGAGATGCTTCTGAACTGATACCAAAAGGAAGACTGAGGCAAAGCTGCTGTTACAAAACACTTGACCATGAATGGGTGCATTAAAGGGTGACAGACCCCAACTGCTTGGATTCTGGGCTCTTCCTCAGTAAAAATGTTGAATAATGGTTAAGAATTTGTGAGAGAATGGAAGTTGTCATATTCAAATCACTTTTCCTGTGCTTAATGAAAATGGCTCAAATTCAGACCCAGTGTAATTGTGTGAAGTTCCACAGAAGTCGAGCTGGTTGGGAATGCTTTGTCAAAATGTTTTTTCTTTAGAAAATGCTAATTCGTTGAAATGGAGACCAGCTTTGACACATTTCTCGGTTTGAAAAAGTTTGGAAAAAAGGTTTTGAACTTGTCGGAATGCCCCGTTTCAACATTTTCTACATGAAAGAGTTCCCGTTTTCAGTCCAAAATGATTTTTTATTTTGAAATTTAAGTCAGTTTTAATAAAAATATGTTAAAAACCCCGAAAGCTCAAAATTGAAATAAAAATTTTTGAACCACCTGGTCTGATTTTTTTAAAAGAGGTTTGTTTTACAAACATTTATGAGATTTCAACTTTTCATCCCAATTCATGGTGGGATAATTTTTTTGAAATCTTGAAAGTTCATGTGGGACAGGGAATCAGTTTCTGCCCAGCTCTACAATGATACCAATTGCATCATAATTTAAAAAAAAATTATTATTACAAAAACGGGGAGGGGAAACTAAAAATCAAGACACATAAGATAGCTGAGAATTTATCTGCCATAGAAACTTTATGAAACTACTTAACAGGAACTCAGACAAGAAAAGTGTGAATCAGAAAGCTAAAAGCTGAGAAAAAAATTTCCTCTTATAAAAGTAAAGAGCCCATCTGTTTCAGGAATCTGGAAATATCATATTTCCCTGTGTGCCTTTCATTTCCTTTAGAAGCCATGGCATGTACTACAATTAATTCTTTACTCCTGAAGCTTTAAATAAAAGGTTGTTTCAAATCCAGAATGGCATCCACTAAATTTAATTAATTTCCCATGCAGCTTTCCTGGTAAAGGGGCAGCTGCTAATTGTGAGCAGCTTCTAAAATGTAGATTAACGAGACTACTCTGGTCAACACAAAGAAGAGCATTACTAATTTTTTTCTGTTTCTGAGCACTATGTAAATGACCATTTATAGAATGATTTTAATATTTTATGTTTTTTGTGAATGTAGCATTTGGGAAAGGTGTTTGATTGACAGGCCTGGAGACTGAAGTCTTCTATTTATCCAGGCAACAGGTACAGCATAGGAAGCAGTCCCCATGAATGTTTATATTTATCTCATTTTTAAGGCTGATCATACAAAATGCAATTAAAAATACATGGAATGTGTTTGGTACATTTACTGAAAACACTATGCCTCCATGTTTATAGCGGGGAGGCCAAGCATGCTAAACCAGGAAATAAAAAAATTACGCTTCTGACAACAATGCTACATTGTAGGTAAAACAGATAACATGAAATATACTACAACACAAACAATAATCCATTAAATAATGTATTTAACAAACAACAATGGAAAAATATTATAGAAACTGGTTGCCAGTCAAAAATTCAACATGAACCAATAGTGATGGGTCTATGGTATTTGAGATATTTCAGTTATTTCACATTCTGGGTGTATGGAAAATGGGGGTATTTTAGCTACCACTGTGTAGTAATTTACCAAATGCCGACAGTTTGGTAGCAACCATGTAAGAGTGAGTACCAAATGGAACAATGGCTGACTCACCATTGCTGTAAAAACCTTATTTATTTGAATTTTCTGGCTTTATGTGCTTGATTTCTCAACTTTAGCATTGTACCAATGTTGACATTTACATTTAGATTCCCTGTTCTTATTTTATTGTTAAAGAAAAAAGTGAAAGGTTATGCTAAATTGCTTTAGTGGCACACCCTTAATTGAGGTATCTTTAAGGCCTTTACTCAGGAATCCTTAAACAGCTATTGGAACGTCAAGACTAATTCAGTCGGTATGGGCACAACATTCTAAGCTGCTCAGCCTTTAATATGCATGTAGGAACAATCCATACTGAACAATTTTTCTTCAATTTTTTATTGTTTTAACTTCACCAATGAGGACCGTAAAAACAAATCATGTTAGATTATAACTTCAGCCATTTTTTGGCTTTGGAATACAACATGGCTATCACAAGTCATGGAGAAAGTGTACTTTTTTTCTCTTTTGCCCCACTCAAAGATTGTTGAACTGATTTTCTTCAAATTTTACAAAATATGTCTTCCAACTGAGACCACAGAGGAAAAGTTTCAGACCTAAATGAAAAATTAGGCAACCCCTCCCCCACCCAAAAAAACAGTGGAGTTAGAATGGGATCTATGCTCAGTCTTAACTATTGGATTAATTGTCATAAATTCTATACTGAATTTAAGGGGTTCAATTTTCTTCTTGTAGAATTCAATTGACTTCAGTGGAGTTATGTCAGCAGGGAAGATGGTTCAAGATTTTTAAAAATATTATATTAAATCCATTTTAGTTCCCATAACAAAAAACAGTACAATGAAAATGTTCTAATCTTTCTAAGATTAAACTTTTTTTTTTTTTAAGTATAGGAGTAAGATGCTACAAAGCTCCTGAATAAAAGTGGCAAAATATGGTTGGGAGGTTTTTATCTATTTCAAGCACTTAGATGCAATGGTAAACAGGTTTGGAAGGAAATGAGAGAGAAGAAGAAGGTGATTAAAAGAAGAAATAAAATAAAGATGTGGAGAGATGAGTAAATTCATCAGCTTCCCTCTAGTCTTTCTCTGCCATGAACATGCTACTTACACAGCCTTCCCTGTTGTTGTTGTAGCTGTTCACAAAATTCACTAAAAATGCCAGCGGGTCTTATTCCTCATATACTCTCAGGTCCTTTTACAACCACAGCCTTAATGTAAATGAAAATCAGGTCCCGTATGTGCACAATGTGTGGGAAATAATTTTGTCTGTCTACACATTTATACCACGTTCATTACCATGACATCTGAACACGTATTGGGCAAAGAACTGTACCAGCCACTCCCATGTATCCAGCCCCATGCAAATACACACATCTAAGACTGTTCTTAATTTAATCACCAATGCATTTTGCTGTGCTTTAAAGCAGCATTTTATCAATTTATTGTCCCCTGATTTACATAAAAATAGTAATAACTAGACAACATACAAACACAAGCATGAGAAGCATGCTCTGCCTCGCAGAGCCCTCATAATTGAATGATATCTCAGCTTGAGTCAGGAGTGCTGGAAGCTCCCTAGAAGTGCAGGGGACACTGGCTCCCAAACAATGGACCCACCCTTGCTCCCACTCTCCCTCCACCCCTTCTGCCAAGACCCCATCCTTATTCCGCCCCTTCCCATGAGACTACACCCTCACTCCGCCTCTTCCCCTGAAGCCCCTCCATACCATGCCTCTTCCTCCTGAGGCCCCACCTTCGCTCTGCCTCTTCCCCCTCAAGGCCCCTTCCCCACTCACTCATCTCCACCTGTTATTTGCCCTTAAGGCAGGTCCCCCTGTTCCAGTGTCCCTGGCTTGAGTAACAAGCCGATTTACAGTAATCATCAAAATGTCTTTTCAAGGAAAAAAAGTTACATTATCAAATCTTACTATTACTCATCTACAGGAGATGTGAATTTGGGAATTTACTTGTTCTCGACCAAGGGGAGGCCAAAGACTGGGATCCTAGACCAGGTATCAGCAGACCTTAGAGAAACCAATTTGCATGAAAGCCCAGGGCATACAATCATCAGTACTGGAGGAAGGCTATAAAAGCCATCAACCTCAAATAGTGGCAAGAAAGAAGAATTTGACTCTCTCTCCACATTCGTGAATACTAGGCTTGTTGCAGGAGTAATATATGTATGGACATTTCGGGTGAGTAAAGAAGGTAAAATAGAATCAGGTCATGTTATGTTCCCTTCAGGAGTGAGGGTAGGATTTTTTTAACTAAATAAGCCAATGTCATGAAATTTAACCACATGTTTAGATGTAAAATGCTGATAATGTCTTCAAAAACTATTGCCAAGTCGGAGTGGTTTTAGAAGAGCCACTAATGCCATAGCCCTGTGGTCCCCAACCTTTTTGTGGCCAGTAGCACATTCATGTTTTCAGAAGAGTGTGGTGGGCGCCAGCAATTTTTCAAGGCTTATTTTGTGTTTGTACATTAAATAATATGAAAAACATCATATTTAATATTACATAATATATGAATCACTAAGATAAAAAGGGTAATTTTACATGTAAAAGGTATTAAATTAAATTATTCGGCAATTACCCTTTCACCTTACCATGTGAATTTGCTCTTTTTTATCTGTCTGTAAGAAAAATTAAGGAATTTTTACAAAATAAATACCATAAACAGTTTTCATCTTATTTATTTTAAAAAAGTAAAACATTGTTGAACTGCTGGTCCAAATATATTTATTATTCTTACTTTAACACAGAATGAAGGCTGCAGCCCCGGAGTTCTCTGTCCCCGGCAGGCGCAGGGCCACGGCTTCTCTCCGACTTAAGCCATGGCCCCGCGCCTTCCAGGGACTGAGAACACTGGTGCCTGCAGCCCCGGAGTTCTCTGTCCCCAGCAGGGGCAGGGCCGCATCTTCTCTCCGGCTTCGAAGCCAGAGAGAAGGACCCGGTGCCTGCTGGGGTCTGAGAACATCGGCACTGCAGCCTGCAGCCCTGGAGAAGCCGAGGAGAAGCCGCAGCCTTGCGCCTGCCAGGGACAGAGAAAGCTGGTGCCCACAGCCTGCAGCCCTGGAGTACTCTGTTCCCAGCAGGCGTGGGACCCCAGCTTCTCTCCCCTGCTGGGCACTAGATGGGCACACATAAATGCCCTGGCGGGCGCCATGGCACCTGCAAGCACTGCGTTGGGGACCAGTGCTTTAGATGCTAGAAGGGTTTTAGCATGTTATTTAAATAAAAAATAAGTGTTTCAGGACGTCATCTAAATTACCTGTTTCTTATGCTAAGAATCATACGGGACATAGTATTTACTCAGACTGTTTCCAGAAGGGTTAAACAACATATCATTGAATGTTATAAGTTAGGCACAGGGTCTGCTGCTACTGTTGTAAATTTTCATTCTACTAGGGCAGTGGCAGCATCTTTTGCCTGCCTGAAACACGTTCCCTTGGGGAAATTTGTAAGGCTGCTCCTTGGAAGTCAGTCCATATTTTATAAATTTGACTTTAAGAGAAGATGCTTGATTTCGTAGAGCGGTGCTTCGATCGTTGTTTAATTAGGATTCCGCTCCCTCCTGCCAAACTACAGTACCTAGAAGCCGGAATGTGCAGAGCCACTCAAAGAAGAAATGAAGGTAACTCACTTGTAACCAGAGTTCTTTGAGGTGACTCTGCATAGTCACACTCCCCAGCCTCCTTTTACTCCTGCTTAGATCTTGTCATGGTTTCTCTGAGTTAGCAATGGAAGGAAGTGGTGCAGTAAAGGACACAGCCCCCTATAGAACCTTGCCCTCAGACCATGCAGAGATGCTGAAGGGAGAGGTCCAAGAAGGAACATGTGCACTCTAGCAGCACTTCTTGGAGAAGGGTCTGCCACTGGACTGCTCCAGGCGGTGCAGTGTGAATAAGTGGAGTCGTTCCAAGGAACTCTGGTTATACGTAAATAGCCTTCATTTTTCTCATGGACTCCATGGGCACCAAAGTATCTGAGTTCTTAACAAACTTTATTTGAATTTATTTGAGAGAGTGGAATTTTCCCCATTTTCCAGATAGAGAACTACGGCGCTCAGATATTAAGTTCAACATTATTCACTAATTTTGGGTGCCCAACTTGAGATGCCTAGGACCTTATTTTTCAGAGTGCTCAGCATGAGACAGCATTTTATATGTTCAAAGCACAGCTCCCATCAACTTTACTTGCAGCTGTGAGTGCCCAGCACATCTGCAAATCAGACTCCAGGGTCTCAGGTCAGGTACCCAGAAAATGATTGACAGACGAAACATTTGGTTTAAGTGTCTTGACTAGCATCACACAAACTCTGTGGCAGAGGCAGAGATAGAATCCAATTTTCCAGGGCAGTATTTATCTGCCTTAACCATGAGATCACCCTTTGTGTTCCTGAAGTCCCCTGCCTCATTCATTACACGTCTTCCAACTTCATAACAAATGAAGCAGAGTCCTATAGACAAGAGCCTCGTCCACAACACAATTTTAATTTGTCCCCAAAGCAGGTAACATTTTGTGCACTGAAGGAAGCAGGGTCCTGTGGGGAAAAAAGCAGGTAATCAATTAGTTCAAGACTGTATCCTAATGCATATGCTCAAGGGGTTTGAATTAAGGTTGTACAGGAAACCTGAATTCTGCATTTCATAATCTTTAAGTGCTTGACTTTGCATCTTCAATGTTCGTTCAACATAGTTTTTTGTATGTAGTTTCTTGGGTTATTTTTAAAAAGTAAACTGAAAAAAACCAGAAACTTCATCATGTGATGCCTATATAGGTCATCAGCAGGGCTGGACCCTTCAGATCCACCACACAAACCTCTGCCCTTGAGCTAATGGAATAACTGATAGCAGTATTAGGCTGTCTTCCTCCATGTGGACCAACACTAAAGGGGGACGTGATACAAATTTTGCCAGTAGGTTTCATAGACCTTTGTTGACAGCATGGGAATGGTGAGACTCAGGAATCTTGGGTTCTACCCACACTCTGGCAGGGAGTGTGCTTTAGTGGGTACACACTTTTCTGCCCAGTACCCCAAACCATGACACCCCCCCACTTCAGCCCCATTCCTTTCAATCTATCCTTGTCCCATTCCCATTCTCCTCACTTAGCCAGGCCCAGTCTGCACTCCTCAGGCTTCTCAGCCAGGTTCCAGTCTCCTTGCCCAGCCAGTCCTAGTCTCACCTCTTCCAGCTCTTCATCCAATCTTTCTTTCACTCAGCCTAGCCCCCATTTCCCCCACCCCCACACACATACATTGCCCATCTATATTGGCTCCCAAGCCCAATCTCCAGTGCTTCCCCTTTGTCCCAATCTCTTTGCTCAGCCAATCCCAGTTCTCCCATCTCCCCAGACCCCTAAATCCTTGTCAGATCTGTCTTCCTGCTCCACCTCACTGGTTCGGTCCCTATCATCTTGCTCAACCGTCCTCGTCTCCTCCCAGAGTTCCTCCTCATCTAATCCCAATGCTACCAGCCCACCTCCGTGTGGATCACTTGGTTCTTTTTTAAAAAAAGGTATAATGATGTGAGAAATAACCTTTTGCTTATTGGGTTGTAATGCTCCCTATATCAGATGACCTACCAAGATAATAATGAAACATCTTTCTTTATAGATAAAGGTCCACGGGACCAAAAAGGACTGATGAAAGCAGTTGTTATTTAGTGGAAAACAACGCATGAAATGCCCAGTTTACAAAAAGGAAATGTTTCTAACCACTGACTGTTAATAAATGCTTGAAACAATATGAACTCTGTTTCATTTGGTTAGGCTTCACCACATCTTCCTGGAACCGTAACTAATCTTCTTAATTGAACAACTTCAAAGTCTTTGATTTGACATACATTGCAGGCATACAACAGATACCTCTTTGCTTCTAATTACCTGCTGGCAGAAGCTACAAAAAAGGTGTTTCTCAAAGAAATGGCCCACTGCCTGAGATAGTGCTTCAGTTGAACCAATCAAAAATCCCTTCTGTTACAGAATGCTGCTCAGAGGCAGGCAAAGGTCCTGTCTGAAGCAGTTAAAAAGTTATTTAATCTGACCTCTTCTCATCTCCATGTTTAAGCTAGAAGAAACACTAGGGTTAAAAAACCTAAGGGCCACACTCCTGCAAGCCCTCTCTCACATGAATATTCCTTCTCTGGGACTCTTTGGATAAATAAGAGTCTGCAGATCAGACCCTAAGAATGGGTATTTAATAACGGGAGGAAATAAAAATCCCAACTACATATGCATAATAGTGAAGAGGAAGATCACCTCCTTACCCACCTGCTTATAATGTGTATGGGAGAAAAACTGCATGACCCTGGGGGACTTCAACTGGAGTGACACATATATGCTGGAGGTTTCATGTTGCAAATACTAAAACATCGTTTGAATTTCTAAACATTACAGATGACAGTTTCCTAGTTAAAAAAGTGTTGTAGTCAATACAGTGAAATTCTATAGCTTGACAGGTAAAGAGGAATTGATCACAGAACTAAAAATTAATGGTAACTTAGATACAAGTGATCATGACTTGGTCCCATTTATAGTGTGCAAACAGAATAAAATCTAGACCAGTGATATAGAAAAATTTAATCAGAAAAATGTGAATGATCATTTAGAATTATTTAAGACCACTTTACTGGATGACCAAAAAGCCACAATTGAGGAAGAAGGGCTATGTTGACTAAAAAATTGAGCTGGTTTAGAGGGGAATTGAAGGCAGCTATAACAAGTAAAACAAATAATATATAACAAATGGAAGAAAGAGGAATTTGATAATAATAAATATAAATGTGAAGCTAGAAATTGTAGGAAATGGGTACGGTAAGCTAAGATACACAAGGAGCAACCTATGGCCAACAGAGTAAAGAACAATACATCAGAATTTTTCTAAGTATATTAGAAACAAAAAGAATCCTAACATTGATATTGGTCAATGGTATATGTAGAATTATCAATAATAATGGAGATAAGACAGAAGTGTTCAATAACTAATTCTGTTCTGCATATAGGAAAAAACAGTTGATGTAGATATATCATATGATAACACTCTTTCCATTCCACTAGTATCTCTGGAAGATGTTAAACAGCTGCTGTAAAGTTAGATATTTTTAAATCAGCGGGTTTAACTTACACCCCATAGTTTTAAAAGAACTGGCTGAGAAGCTTCCTGGACCACTAATGTTGATTTTTCAGTAAATCTTGGAACATCAGGGAAGTTCCAAAAGCTGGAAGAAGTGAATGTTGTGCCAGTATTTAAAAAGGGTAAACAGGATGACCTGGGTAATTATAGGCCTGTCAGCCTGATATCCCAAGCAAGATAATGGAGCTGCTGATACAGGAATTGATTAATAATGAATTAAAGGACGGTAATACAATTAATGCCAGTCAACATGGGTATATGGAGTGTAGATTCTGTCAAACTGACTTGGTATCTTTGTTTGATGAGATTAAACTAGTGAGAGGTAATAGGGATGATGTAAAAACATAAACTTCTATAAGGTGTTTGACTTGGTACATTTTGATTCAAAAACTAGAATGATAAAATTAACATGGCACACATTAAATGGATTAAAGGCTGGCTAACCGATAGGTCTCAAAATATAATTGTAAATGGGGAAACATCATTCAATGAGTGTGTTTCTAGTGTGGTCCTGCAGGGATCGGCTCTTGGCCCTATGCTATTAAACCTTTTTATCAATGACTTGGAAGAAAACATAAAATCACCACTGATAAAGTTTGCTGATGACACAAAAATTGAGGTAGTGGTAAATAACAAAGAAGACAGGTCACTGATTCAGAACAATCTGGATCATTTGGTAAACTGGGCACAAGCAAACATATGTGTTTTCGTATGGCTCAATGTAAATATATACACATCTAGGAACAAAGAATGTAGGCCTGCTTACAGGATGGGGGACTCTATCCGCTCAATGTAAATATATACACATCTAGGAACAAAGAATGTAGGCCTGCTTACAGGATGGGGGACTCTATCCTGGGAAGCAATGACTTTGAAAAAAATTTGGGAGTTGTGGTGGATAATCAACTGAACATGAGCTGCCAGTATGACACTGAGTATGTCTACAATTAGACACCTGCAGCTGGCCCATGTCAGCGGACTAGGGCTCACGGGGCTTGTGTTGAGTCAGCTGACTTGTACCAGCCCCAGATGGCTAATTGCAATGCAGACATCCCCATTGTGGCCAAAAGGGCTAATGCAATCCTTGGATACATAAATGTAAATGTCAGACAGGAGTAGAGAGGTTATTTTACCTCTGTTTTTAGCACTGGTGTGATCACTGTTGGAATACTCAGTCCACAATTCAAGAAGGATGTTGATAAATTGGAGAGGGTTCAGAGAAGAGCCACAAGAATGATTAAAGGATAACAAAAGTTGCCTTATAGTTATAGACTCAAGGAGATCACTTTATTTAGCTTAACAAAGAGAAGATTAAGAGGTGACTTGATTACAGTCTATAAGTACCTACATGGGGAACAAATATTTAGTAATGGGCTCCTCAATCTAGCTGAGAAAGGTATAATGCGATCCAATGGCTGGAAATTGAAGCTAGACAATTTACCAAGGGTTGTTGTGGATCCTCCATCACTGACTATTCTTAAATCAAGATTTCTAAAAGATGAATTAGGAATTACTTTGACCTGTGTTTTCCAGGAGGTCAGACGAGCTCAGGAGTCAGCAACCTTTCAGAAGTGGTGTGCCGAGTCTTCATTTATTCACTCTAATTTAAGGTTTGCTACACACCCATCCATTTTCTTTGCCCATGTAAGTCAGGCAACTGCAAACACACATTCTGGTTATACCACCTTGACACCCCTGGCAGTACTCCTATTCAAGGACAATCATAGCTGTTGTCAATCACAGACAGTGTAGCATGGGACAGAAACTGGTTCCTAAATGGTTTGGGGGCAGGGATCATGTCTTTTCTCCGTTCTGTAAAATGCCTACCCTAGGTAAGGCACTGTTTAAACAAAACTAATTAATAATAATGGGAATGACCTGGCAATTTGGATCAAGGTGGAATATTAATTCTGCTGTATTATTAATTGGCTTGTTCATAGGGGTAGGAGACAATAAGAATGGCCGCTAACCTTCAACTAACCAAACCTCTCTTCAGGTACAAATAAGGACCCTGTTCCCTCTCCTTAACTACAGCATGCCCGCATCCCATTCTTCTCTCCATGAATTTGCAAAAGGAAGGCAGGGAGCCATGGCCTAGGAAAGCCACAGGGGGAGAGAGAGAGGTGGGTTCCAGTGTTTTGGGCCATTGCAGTATCAAGCTTTTCATAAAGGGGATGGAAGGAACCACTGAAGGGATTTGGGCTAGGAAGAAATCCCAAGAGCCTATTAGAGCGTTCCATGGAGTGGAGAAGGAAATCTTTCCAAGTTAGGAAACATTCAGGGAGTCATTCAAACTGCTGAGGTTCTTCCTTGTCTGCGCTGTTAGTGTGTTCAACACTGGGAAGATTTTACTGTAGTTTTTGCCTTCAAGATTGAGAAAAATGTTCACATTGTCAGTGTGCTAACGGGTCAAAGGATAGCTTGATGTTTGTCACAATGCTGTTAAATAATATCAAATAAAGCAAACAAAATTATGTATCATGGCCCCCGACACCATAGTCTCCAAATGCCTCACAGTCTTTAATGTATTTATACTCACAATGCCCCTCTGAGGTGGGGTGGTGGTATTAGCACCATTTTACAGATGGGGAAAACTGATGAAATTTCTACAGCTCAGGGACTCGGTTCTCCCATCAGTGGCCCAGGAGGATGGAGTGTATATTGTGGCCTCTGAACCAGCAAGATCAGCTACACACTATTGGTGATGTTTGCACCACTATCCTCCCTGAGCACTCTCTCCTGTCAGCATAATTAATCCACCCACAACAAGCGATGGAAGCTATGTCGGTGGAAGAAGCTGTCCCACTGACATAGTGCTGTGCACACTACCACTTATACCAGCATAATTTATATCTCTTGGGGGATGGGATATTCACACTCCTGAGCAACATAAGTTTTGCTGACATATAAGTGGTAGTTGTGGCACGCTGTGCCTGAAAGCATCACCCTGGCACCCCCATATTCACCACTGTCATATAATTAGGATATGCCTTGTGAGGTATCCTTCTAAAAGTCTTGATCTGTTGAACATTTATCTCCTGTTGGATTGTATATGCTACCATCGTATGGGAAATTATGAAGTTTGGCTCTGTATGTGTTACTGAAATATGGAAATACCCACAACCAGCCTTTCAGGTACAACAGTGGAGAAGTCAGACAGCGTCGATGGCCAATTAAGTGGAATCCACACTACCAAGGACTATCACAGGATCTGTATACAATGAAGACTTCTCAGAGGGAGCATGTAAAAATAATGGACACAGCTTGATTCACGTCATAGCAAAAGAACTTTCCAGCAAGCTGGAAGAACATATAAAGGAAGGGAAATGACATCATCATTGGTCCTCACTCCCTGCACAGCTCAACACCTGGAAACATGGATGGTAAACAAAGACTTTGAACAGGGAGGTGGTCCCAGGCTGAAAAAAGGAATCTCAGATGGTGTCTGAAGGAACTATATTATCAGGGTGAGATACTTCTTGATTCAAATCCTGCCTAATTTATAGAACTTAGATTGTGATTCTACTTTTATTTCTTAGGTAACCAGCTTTGATCTGTACACTAACTACTTATAATCACTTCAAATCTATTGTAATAAATCTGTTTTATGTTTTACCTAAAACAGTGTGTTTTGCCTGTGGGAAATCTGCTCAGGAATTAGAGCTGGTGCATGTCCTCTCCACACTGAGGGAGGGGTGGAGTAGGTAATAAACTTATACTGGTCAGGCTTCTGACTAGGGCAGGATCCTGGTACAGCTCTGAGGTCCTAGGCTGAGGGGTTGCGGGGAATTGGCTGGAGTCTCTCTATTGTTAGTTCATGAGAGGCTAGAAGAAGCATTCATGTAACTCAGCTGGGTGTGTCCCTGCCTGTGAACCTTTGTACAAGTGCAGTACCTGGACAGGTTTTCAGTTTGCCACAGCATCACAGTGTGAAAGGAGCCCAGGTTGGTAAGACTGACGGTTCAGCTGTACCCTAATTCCAGATTGCATCCTGGGGAACCCGTCACAGTAGTGTAGACATAGCCTATGACCCAGGTTGTTAGACTACTCTAACTTCCTGTGTGGATACTCTTATTTGGGAACAAACATGACTTTTTCTGGTTTATCTTAAACAGCTTTCAAAGTGACATAAGCCAAACCTGAAAAAGGACTCTTTTACCAGAGTAAGTCTTGGTCTACACTACCAAATTATGTTGGTATAACTACGTTGCTCAGAGATGTGGATTTTCCACACCCCTGGGTGACATAGTTATACCAACTTAACCCCCAGTGTAAACAGTGCTATGTTGATGGGAGGACTTCTCCCATCGAAATAGTTACTGCCTCTCTGAGAGGGAGAGTATCTACACTGATTGTAGAAGCTCTCCCATAGCTAGCATCTTCACTAAGCGCTACAGCAGTGCAGCTGCACCACTACAGCACTGTAAGTGTAGACAAGCCCTAAGACTGTCTACATGGGGAGTTAGTATCACTGTGGTTTAAATTTACACCCTAACTTATACCAGTATAACTTCCCATATAGAGAAGCCTTTAGCCTGGGCTACACCATCTCCCCAGCCAGTGTTACCCATTTGGGGTTAAGCTAGTTAGCTCCTTGGCAGAGAGATGGTTGTGGACTCCATGGGCTACTGCTCAGTTTTCTGGGCAGAATTGCTGCCACCGGGGGTATTCTGCCCTGGCTTACATCAACAGAGACTGAGGGCTCAGTGCACCCTGAAATATACCAAAGCTTTGTCTGGATGTGTTTCCAATAACAGGTGCAGCGCAGATAGCTCGACTACATCCCACTGCACCTAGAGGGCATTACATGCTGACTGCTTATGGAGCAATAAGAAAATGTTTTGATCAATGCATTTTATAAACTGAAAAGACATAGTGAGTGAAAACACCAAGTTTCAACTATTTAACAAACATCTATAGAAGGATGTGAATGGAAAACCTGGAATTCTATTAGGCTTATACGGACTGGTGCTCTTGGAGATAGTTTGCTAACCAATCTTGCTCATGTTTCACAACAGAAGATTGGAAACCAACTGCTAATGTTCAGTGTCCACAGAAAAATAATCAAGTGTCAATCACTGGTTGAATATAAGACAGTTGGTGGCAGCAGGGAAGTTGCTCTTCCTACCATATGTCTTTTCTCTTGCATTGGATCCACTGTGGCATTTGTGAAGTGTCAGTACTTGATTCCTTCCATTACCTGGTTTTAATTAACCCCCTAAAGTCCCTTTGTGTGGCTGGTGATGTCAGCTGTGGCTCTGAATAGAAGCCATCCTGTCAATATTTTTTGGACCAAGCTCCTCCTGAATGGGCCCAATAAGCCAGCGGACTCTTTCCTCTTTAATCTCACGTTTAATAGCACGAGCTGGTGACGATAAACAGCCCCTCCAGCCTCTTTAAGCTTGATTCCATTTGACATATCCAACCCTCTTTTGTCAGCCTCACAAGGACATTCCACCTCAATGTACTCCACACAAGATTCTCTTCACAAGTGTCATTGAGATGAAACAGTCAGAGTACTGGGACCTGCAACTCTATGCCTCAGCCTCCATGACCAGCACTGACACTTCTCTCGCATGCCTTTGTGACGATATACCTTCAGAGAATGAACCCATTTTATTTTCTAGAGCACTTGTACAGCTATATTCATTAAAGCAATGCAACTGAATGCCACTGTATAAATTTTCTCTCTCCCCCACCTTATATTCCTATAAGGACATGTTCTCATCAAAGAAGTAAAGGATTATAGATTTTGCCATGGCAACATGCTATTATGAATTCAAATATACTGCTGGAAAGAAGGGAGGAAAGACATTTATTTCTCATAATTAAAATTAGAAAAGGATTTAAAATTGCAATTTTACATATATGTTTTTAAAACTAGAAACAGTGCTCATTGCAATGTCTCACTCTTCATTTTCTCCAGAGAGCTTTATTTACTTCAAAAAGGGATTTTGGGGGGTGGGAGAAGAAAGGGTTTTATTTACTTTTTCTAGTCATGAGGTTGCCATTTCACATGCAAGGTGTTTGGATTTGAAAGTCGTCTGCTGCCTGGTGGAGGATTTTGCTATCCAAAAGGAGGAGGAAAGGTCAATGAGGTTGTTAATGCTAAGGAGCCATGTTTTAAATAAGGGAGACTTCGCAAGCGAAAGCTGTGCTGGCTATTGCCTTTCATTTGTATTTACAGAGTTGGAGCCAATCGCACATTCATTAACTATTCCTTCAAATGCTCACTGCACATGGAATAAATGAACTAATTAGCTTAGTGTAAAAAAACAAAGTCCTAGAATGCATACAATTGGCTAACATTGAGTTGAACACCAGGCAAAGAACACCTGTTAATATCTTTATTTACATGTTCCTATGAATTTATCCTCTTTGCTTATGCAAAAAGGAAAAAGAAAGATTAATCACAAAATAAACACCAAACAAAATATCTCAAAGTCAGCAGATTACTGATACTCCAAGAAGAGGAGAAAGAAAACCAATGTGAACTTAAACATAGTCATTTAAATCTCTGCTGCTATTTGCTAACAAACAAAAAACCTACCAACCAACCAAAGAAAGTCACTAAAAGTCGCTGTTCTGTTACAGCTATGTGGATATTATCTAAATTTTCAAATGCAACTAGTAGGTTGGGAAGCCTCCATTTCCAAGTGTTCAACTTGAAATAATTTTAAAGGGAGTCTGGTTTCCAGAGAGCAGGTGCTCAGTACTGTCTGAAAATTAGGCCCCATCACGTGTCTCAAGTTCAATAACCAAAAATGAAGGCACCCAAAATCACATATAATTTTTGAAAAATTCACCTATATATTTATAAATATCCAGCCAGTTCTACTTTCATGGTCCTTTTTTTAAAATACGTTTCCTTAAAGGTGCCTGCAAACCTAAGTCCTTTCCTCTAGGAAGTTTAAACCAAATTGATGATGAACACACCCACACCCACGCCATCCCTCTCTCAAAATTATGGAACCAACAAGACATATGATAAGCATTACTGCTCTCTCACCTGCTCTTTTATTGCAGCCCAACCCTAAAAGAAACTATCATATACTTGTTCTGGTTATAGGATTTTAGACATCAGAACGGACAGTCCCACAACTCTCACAACCATTTTTAAAAATGTAATTTTTTAGATTATTAATAAATATTTTCTGTGGACTCAAACACCTTTATGTTGTGTTAAACAATGTAAAGAATCAGTGATACACAATGGACAGTATGAATGAAATACTGGCCCCACTGAAGTTAGTGGCAAAACTCCCATTGACTTGAATGGAGCCAGGATTGTTAAGATTGGTGACGTAGACTAAAACATCTCTTGTGACCCTCCATACACATTACAATACAGGAGAAACCAGAGATATATTTGGAAGCCATGTAAATAAGTAATATGATCAGTAGTTATTAAGCTCTACTCAAGCACAAACATGTTGCTTTGTGGTCTCCAGTAATACCAGCCTGGCTTGTGATCTCATCAGACGCCACACTAAGCACCATCCACCCTAGTACTTAGTTTTAATACAGCCAAATGCAAAGTTATACACATAGGAGCCAGGAATATAGGCCAGACCTACAGAATGGAGGATTGTATCCTAGAAACCTGGGACCCTAAAAAGGGCTTAGGAGTCACAGCGGAAGAGCAACTGAACATGAGCTCCTAATGCAATGCTGTGGCCAAAAAAACTATAATGCAATTCTGGGATGTATAAACATGAGAATAGTGAGTGGGAGCACAGAGATGATTTTTCACTCTATACATAGACTTTAAGCTCAGAAGAGACTGTCGTGATCATCTAGTCTGACCTCCTGTAGAATTCTGTGGAAGAATTCTTCTGTCCCCCTAATTATTGCCTCTCAGGGAGGTGGATTACCTACGCCAATGAGGAACCCCTCCCGTTGGTGTAGACAGTGTCTACACTGAAGCACTAAAACAGTGCTGCTGCAGCACTGCTGCTATGCCACTGTAGCATTTCAAGTGTAGACAAGCCCTCAGTTTTCACTTATGGTTGCAGAGAGACACTTGAAGGCATGAAGCCACTGTATCCTGAATGTCTGATACCGGAAGGCACATAAAAAGAGCCCCACATTTATTATTTTAAAAAACTCATGATTTTAAGTCAATCTTGGGATTTTTTTGAGACCTGACTCAGGATTTTTGAATACTTGGGGTTGTGAATACTGCCTGTAGAAAACACGCTTGGTGATTCAGTAGGTGGCATTCCTTCTGAATGCACCGTCTGTGTCTAATTGTGCCTTGTTTTCCTGTCACCGTGTGTACGTATGTGAGAGCTTATGTATGGCTTTCATTTCCAATGGAGTTGAATGAGGTACTTCACCTGACTGGGTCTGTTCGATCTATCCTGTCATAAAGAGAAGTGTGGATGGGAAGCACTGGTATATGTAGCAGTGCTATAGCAAATCCCTTCCCAACAGGTACCGGATGCAGGTTTTAAAAGTCAGACTTTCTGCTGGAGCAGATCCTCTCTGCGCCTCCAAGATGACGGGGAATGGCAAGATGTTTGTACTAGATGTCTCCAGCTCATGTTCAGCCTCATCTGTCAAATTGGGAGAGCTAAACATTATCTGGCACTTCTCACAAAAGTAGGTGATGTTAAATCTAGTGTCCTGGCTGAAATCCCATTTGGGTAGCAATTTTCTGCTTACCAAATTTCCCCCAGCCATGTAAGAGATCCTCCCTGAACAATTGTGTTCTACTGGAATGAGGCTGGTACACTGTCACATCGTGTTATTGTATTTAGGATTGCAAACGTCATCCAGCAGCGTTCTGCTTTACTGGAGACATCACTCCCCAGCTGGCAAAGATTATGTGCCATTGCCATACAGTTACCTATCCATGCAAATTAAATAAAAACTTTTTCATGCGCTTAGGTTTAACCAAAATACTCCTTGTAGGTTTTTTTGCTGCTGTGTTGTCACTTAGGAAGACCTGTGAGATTCTTTCTCCCTGGCTAACAGAGACCATTTGTGCCACTAAGTTAACATCCCTAATCTCTAGAGTTTTGTCTACCCCACGTGCACCGCTGCAACTTGCAATCACACTGTGCTGTAGTGCAGTGCACCCTCCCTAACCATCCAGCTTCAGGTGCACACTCAGCACTCCCTGCACTCGCTGCTGGGCCTGTAGATTGTTGCAGCAATTCTACAATGTCCGACCCAGCTCCCTGGAACAGGTGCACAAAGTCTGTGGTTTACAAAGTATGTTTGCACCTGCTCACACTTTTTGTTTGTTTCTGTGGATGCTAGGACATTTCTGTCCTGCACAAGGAATGGATCCCAAGATGGGCAGAGGTTGCACCTTACTATACTCTCATACTCACAGATCCCATGGCAGAGGACCCCCAACACTCTGCCATGCCCCCACTGTCTAATAGATTCAGGGCCTGGTAGCTCAAATCTTACTGTGAAAAGCATCGCTGCCTTTGGGTGGCACTACTCAAAGAGATAGGACTTACGTTTTTATTACTATCAGAGGGGTTGCCGTGTTAGTCTGGATCTGTAAAAGCAGCAGAGAATTCTGTGGCACCTTATAGACGAACAGATGTTTTGGAGCGTGAGCTTTCGTGGGTGAATACCCACTTCGTCAGACGCAGGTAGGTCCTCTGGGTGAATACCCACTTCGTCAGACCTACCTGCATCTGACGAAGTGGGTATTCACCCACGAAAGCTCACGCTCCAAAACGTCTGTTAGTCTATAAGGTGCCACAGGATTCTCTGCTGTTTTTATTACTGTTACTCTTCCATTGTATGTTTTGCTACATTGATTATTTTCCTTTCTTTTGTTATTTAATCAGCTTAATAGTTGTGGGGGGTTTCTACCCCCCAGGTAGAATCATAGAATATCAGGGTTGGAAGGGACCTCAGGAGGCTATCTAGTCCAACCCCCTGCTCAAAGCAAGACCAATCCCCAGACAGATTTTTGCCCCAGATTCCTAAATGGCCCCCTCAGGGACTGAACTCACAACCCTGGGTTTAAGTATGCTGATATGGAAGTGGCAGCACTCACAATTCAGTTGCAAGTTTCACAATCTTTGGTGTTTTTCTTATAGCCCCAGCTCTTGGAGTCATGTGACTATGTGAGACTCTCAGCTTTCTTTTCCTTTTTTTAAAAGTATCTAGTCTTTATGGTTGCAGAGAAAAGCTTGAAAATGTGATACACTCACATACCCTCAAAGCTCCCATAAAGAAGGCAAATAAAAAGACTTTTTAAAAAACATCTCTCATGATTTTTAAGCCCATCTCATGAATCTTTGGGGCCTGACTCATGATTTTTGAATACTTGGGCTGGTGATGTATGTAAATGTGAATGTAGTGTGTGTGCTCTTTAATCTCTCACTGTTGGTCTTATGAAAACTTACTGGTCAAAAAATAAAATTGTAAAAAAACTATAAAAGTGATTATTGTAAAAGAAAGTCTCAACTTGTTTTATTGTAAAAAGGGTTCTACATTGTTTAAACAGCCAAAAGGAAAATCAAAATCTATTTTACTTTGAATAGGATTCTACACCTGTATGAAGGAGATGTTAGTTGGCAGGTGAAAGACACTATGTCCTTCATTTTTTAAATTATTTTTAAAAAAATTTTGTCGTTCAAAGACAAGCAAAAAGGTTCTCCCTTGTCACTCAGTGCAATTTCAAGGATTCACCAATGTACAGCTTTTCCTTATAGGCAAACCAAAATTTCTGTATGAGGACAATGATAATATTGTTCTTATAGGGCCTGGTCCAATATCCTCTGAAATCAATGGAAGTCATGTCTGTACAGTATATGTCTACACAGCTCTGAAAGCGAGTCTCGCAGCCCTCAGAATAGCGATGTGGATGTTCAGGCTCTGGCTTGGGCTCTGAAGCTCGCCCCCGCTCTCTAGATTTCAAAGTCCAAGCGTCAGCCCAAGTCTAAACATTAAGGCAACATCCACACAGCTAGTCTGAGCCTCACTAGCATAAGTCTGTTGACCCAGGCTGTGAAGTTGTCTCCCAGCAACTGTGTAGACATCCCCACATTGACTTGTGTAGCCTTTCGATCATTCCATGGCACGCCTTTCATCTGCAGATAATGTGATGGCTAGTACATTAGTTTTCTCTACTGACTGGGAAGCCAGACATGCTCATGTGTGTGAACATGTTGCTTTCAAGGGGACGGCCTACAGAGGATATAAACCCTAGCACTGCTTCTACTACAGCTCCTTGAGATTCTCCTTGGGTTTTGGAGTTAAAGGTTCTGGCTTCTACACTTAATGTTGCATCTGCACAGATGAAGTGATGACTTTGATGTCTGTAGCTATGAATTAGTTAGTTATGGATTTTGATGGTCTGGACAAACAATAATTAAGCCTAGCATCACTTTGCATGGTGGCTAAATATTATTAGCTGAGTAAACTGAGGTACATGACTTATCCAAGACCATACTGCATGTCAGAGGAAAAGAGCAGAACCCAAAATGCTGTCTCCAATGTGCTAACCATTGGACGCACTCACTCCCAATCATAGGTTGGAGCACCCATGGAAAAGAAATAGTGGGCACAGCTCTTTGGTGGTGCTGCCAATCAGCTGTCTGGGGACACCGCCAAACAGCTAATAGGCAGCATTGCCAAACAGCTGTTTGGTAGCTCAGAGAGGTGTTTGGGGGAGGGCAGAGAGCAGTGAGTGGCAGGTGGGGGCCTCAGGGAGGGGGCAGAGAGTGGGCAAGAAGAGGTAGAGCAAGAGTAAGACTTTGGGGAAAGGGGTGGAATGCAGGTGGAGCCTCAGGTGGAGTGGGGTGGAGCATCCCTGGGGAAAAGGAAAAGGCAGCACCTATGCTCCCAATCACAGGGAGCATGTGAGAGCTGAAGGCCACAATTAAAATTCAGCTTACCACATCACATGAGATAATCTGAATGTTACCCATATAACCATCAGTATATAATATTGTCCAGCAAGGACGGTTTCAAAGGGTTGGGAAAGAGTGGGATATAGTTCAAGTCTTAGGCCATGTCTATACTTACAAGTTTACAGCAGCACAGATGCACTGATACAGCTGCGCCGATGCAAGATCACTCGTGAAGCCACATTATGCCGACAGGGGAGTGCTCTCCCACCGACATAAGAAAACCAGCTCAACGAGCAGCAGTAGCTATGTCAGCAGGAGAGCATGGATTTTTCACATCCCTGAGCAACAAAAGATATGCCAGTATAGGTGCTAGTGTAGACATGGCTTTACGTGTGTGCTGAATGCCAGAAAGCAAAGCAAGGGTAATTGCAGTATCTCTAAAACACTGCTACAAACTTAGTGCTCAGACTCCTGTGGCATCCACAATGCCAGTCAGATATAATTTTAGAGGGAGTGTGTTGCTTGGAGGTGGTGTCAGTTTATTCAGTCACTACCCTGCCCTTACCTAGAAGCTCTTGCTCAAACTCTCCTTGGGAGACTCCCACTTCTCCACCTAATGAAGCTCACACACACTCTCCCTTCTTTCCTTCCAGCCATTCTCACTCCTACCATATTCTTCCTGCTCAAATAAAGGAAAATGTACAGTTTATTGCCACTTTTCCAAACCCAAATGCCTTGATTACTGAGCTGGGTAAAAGCTTGGCTTACATCTCCCTAACAGGGGCCCTGATTCTATATCCTGCATGCTGTGGCCTATACACAGGAAGTAGTAGAATGGAAGCTGAGGAAAGATGGTGGAAGTGTTTGCAAGAGCAAAAGAGAGCTCTCCATTACTGCGGTCTTTTTAATCTGTGTAACTGCATGTCGCTTGTGAACAAAAGTGAACTAGAAGACAGTGGGCTGAAAGGGGCTCAGGAACACTGAACTAGTGAGTTCTAAAATTTTTGTCTGTGCTCTGCTGTTTATTAGTAAAGTCAGCCATGACACAATCAGCCATTTTGCAGTTCTGCTGAAGTTGAACAGTGGATAAATTATATTGACTCAGTGAATCAGTTTTTCTTTGCAAATCACAGTCTTGAAAACAAACAGGGACTTGTGTTGTGAGTTCTTTAGGCAACTGCACATACAAGATACTTAAACATCTGACAGGGCCTCCCTTGGGAAAATGTATGCTGAGGCTGCTGCAATAGCAGGAGCAATATTGTATTTAAAGTTAAACAGCTCATTTTGGAAGAGAAGTGACTTTGTAATCATAATCTAAACCATAAAGAATCATTTGGTGGCTGAAATTCACAGAATGTTGTGAATTTGGAGTAAGTATAAATGGGCCACATTCAGAAGTGATATAAATGGTGGTGTATGATTAAACACTGATAAGAGGACATAAAGACTGAGGGAGTAGAAGGACAGGTTTGCATCAGGGAAAATTCCTAATGGAAAGGTATATAAAAAAGCAGTAAAGAGTTAAACCAGGAATAATCTCAGCCATTGCTAGAGTTGCCCAGGAAACCAAAATTCAGTTCTGAGAATATTTTCAAGTTTTTAGAAATATTTTTTAATTCTGAATCAGGACAAAAAGCCAAAAACTCAAAAAAAAATTGTGTAGAACTGAAATTCTGCAATATTTTGTATCTGAAAAACTGAAATGTGTTTTTTCAGAAACAAAATATACTCCCCAGGATTCTTGGCAGCCTGACTGTGTTGCAATTATAGGTTGTTACTTTAATTTGCAAGAGATTTCCAGGTCCGCAACATTACTATGGTATTTAGTACTGAGACTTAAGTAAGGGTTTGTTAGTTATATTAACTGTCACAGAGCCAGAAGAAACAGAAGTAAAATATAATTGCATGCTGCCCTTGCTATCAATTAACACTGTTTGTTCATTTTAATTCAGTGAAATTAATTGCTTTTCAAGAGTCACTTAAGAGTGATCCTCTAGAGTAAACAAAACATTTTATTAAAAAGTAATTTCTCTGGGCCTATTTCTAGCTTCTCATAGCAACTGGTACATGCTGAGAATGACCTTTTTGCTTAGAACAATTTCCTAATGAGTGCTCCCCATGCATCCTCCCTTTTCTCCTTCCAACAATTCCTGAAGAGTCACCTGCTCCACGAAATATTTTGGCTTTAAAGTCCACAGGTCAGTCTGTGCTGGTTCTGTAACCTATTGTCCTGGAGTTGTGCTTTTAGGCTGGGTCAGAATCTCTTATTTGTTTGGCACATTGTAATATAGGGCTGGAACTATCTTCATGATGAAATAAATAGTAATATATGTCATGACTGAGTGGATACCAAACCCGTGGAACTTTCCCAAGGTCAGATACTGAATAAGCAGCGGAAGCAAAAATAAATCTAAGAACTTCTAACTTTCAGTTCAACCACAACACCTTGTACCTTTGCCTCCTGTATTCACTGGTTAAATGAAAAGCTTAAATGTAGTTCAGTATAAAGTCTCTTCTGTCAGAGACAATGTTTAACTGAATGTGAACCAATTTCAAAAATATTGTCTGTCTGACTACTACCTGTTCTTTCAGAGCCTGACTGCGTGCTCATTAAGTCAATGGAAGTCTTTCAATTGATTTTAGTGGGAGTAGGACTGGATCCTAAGTGAATGTTCTTGGGTTTTAAATAAAAGGAAAAAATGTCAGTTTCATATACGTATCTTCCTCCTGTAGGATGATAAGGAGTTAAGTTGCAGTACGCTGACACTGAGTTTATAATTATGACTTGCCTCATCTTATGTAGAACACACAACAGCTCTGGAACTAATTGTTCAATGAAGCAGAGATTTTAAAGACGATACTGTACCTGTTGTACATATTGGGCTAGAGACAGTCTATTCCTTTTCAACTTGATAGTGACTTGTTTTGTGATGGCCAGTTGGGAATAGAAAAGAGGGATTGATTTGATTAATTCCAAATGTGTATTCTTTAAATTGGAAAAGAGAGTTCTCCATTTTTCCTGTGTACATTATGCATGACTTATTTAAATTGTCATTCCAGTGCATGTAAAAAGATGAATATGTAACTCAGAGGAAATGGAGCATTATAGAAATCTCACATGACACTTGGCATAAGTGTATGGCATCAATATTTTCAAATGATTAGGATCTGATTGTCAGTCAAGATATGACTGTTTTCAGCACTTAAACACTGAGGTCTACTATTACAGACTACTATTAATGGGATTTATTACTCTCAATGTGAACTTTCAGCTCTTAAAAACACTGAGAAAAGTAAAAGGAATAGAAATAGTCTCAAGTAAATGGAAAATAAATTCTTAAAAATATTTAGAAGTGAAACATCCTAGTTTTTTTTTTACTCATTTTAGATCAGATTTGTAAGAGGTTTTAATGTGTAGGTAAAATATTTGTCATTATTTCATTATTATTACTGTCTCAAAATCTGATGTGTTATGATTTTTTCTGTAAGTGTATTACTCAGCTAGGTGTCACTTCAGGAAAGTATTCCTATTCCAGACAGGACATTAAGTGTATTCTTAAATCCCATTGAAGTGTCTGGGTCTGAAGCATGTGCTTAACTGCTTTCCTAAATCAAGACCATTGGGCTCTATTGTGTCTAATGCACAACCCACTTGTATTTTTATTTCTCTCTTTATTTCTATTTATTTTACTAAATAAAGCCCCCAACCCAGTCTCTGGGCTCCTTGGATAATTGTTCAAAATATTCAATTATACAGATAAATAAATGGATTATCTCAGCCACTCCCTAGACAACAGTACCCTGGCCACAGCCAATAGGAAGTAAAATTATAAGCCTTCACTTGCCTCACAAATCTCCCCCTTCTCAAAAGCCAGGGAGAAAAGACAGGGCTTTGCAGTGTGCCCTGAAAGGTCAACAAACTAAGACTCTTTTGGAACCAGAGAAGAGAAGTGAATTCCAAAGGCAAGGGCCTCTCACGAAGAACAGCAGGAGGGCTCCCGCTCCAGGGCCCTAACTGAGCAATAGGACAGGGGGACTGAAGATATGCACCATCTCAGGAACACCAAGAGGCATTAGGCCTGAAGCAGACATAATGCCTCCCAGAAAACCCAATCCTGCCAAGGGCTGAGAGCCCACTAGCCAGCAGGAGTTAATTTCAGACTCCCTTGCCAGGTGAGGCCTAAAGCTGTAGGGAATGGAGTGGGAATACAGCTGCTCCTCACCCTAGAAGAGGGTGCAGTGTCCATGCCCTTATGCACATGGCCAGCTCCCTGAAAGAGTACAGGTGTAAGGCCCTGGCCCTGGCCCTGCCTTTCTTCCCTGTCCACTCTGGTGCTGGCAGTGGTCCTAGACTCGCATAGGCCCAAATCCTGAGCTGTGGCCAAGGAGCCCACAGCGTAACTGATGAGGCCAGGGTTTAAAGCTAGCTTTAACCACCGTGGTGCCCCCTAGTTACTACTGATGACTAGCTACGCACAAGGCCAGCCTCAAGAGTAAACTGGAGCAGCTTGATGATTCCTGTGCCTAGCACCAGCTGCCAATAGTGCAGGGAAGCCTCACCCATTTCCCCATTTTTCTAGTCATGTGTCACCCTTCTGGTGGGCAGGAGAGAGGACAGCATAGGAGGTAGCTCTGTGCTACTGAATGTCAGGAATCAGGGCCTGCAGCAGACCCAGTTTTCTGTTACCAGATTTGCCTGTTACTTTGGGGTACGCTCATTTATTAGGGTTACTCTTCTAGGGGGTTGTTCTGTAATTCTGTCAATGTACTGCTTGTGTCACTTGTGTTCTTATATGAAGCTCTACTTCTCCCTTCTGCAAGTTCCTTCCCAATGGAGCTAGCCTACAGGGCCTAGGTTCCCCAGGGCTGGGTTCTTCCAGCCCCAGAATAAGACGAACACACACACACAGTTTAACAGAGCATGTCTGAGAGGACCGGGTCAATCAGCACTAACAAACTGACCCCTTATATGTCCGTGGACTCAGCAGGCTGGGTCGAGCAGCACTTCCAAGCTGCCACCTTCCTGTGCAACAGATTCAGCACATCCCTATCCCCACTTTCACATTACAATTGTTCTGGTAGTAACCCACTTGATGAGAAAACCCCTCAGGATTTTTGGCTGCTACAGGGATCTTTAGCTTAGGTAGGAGGAGCATTACTGCAAAGCAAATGGGGAAACTAAAAACACAAAAAAGAGAGAGAGCAACCAGCTTAACCATAAAAGTTATTTATTGCCAGGTCATAACCATACAAAGAGAGCCAAACAAACAAAACAGTTACAATATTAAATCTAGCTTAAATTTGATTACAAAAGTCAGGTTTAGAAATCTATATCTGATCATACAAGTCAGGGTTAGAAAGCTATTCCCAGAGTAGGAAAAAAAAATGGAGAGAGAGAGAGAGTTGGGTTCTCACCACTCTGTGAAGCTTGAACCAGTCGGGTGTCCCAAGTGGTGGTGGTAGCTGAGGCTCTGGAATGCTGGAGACAGGCAGAGGCTACAGCACGATCAGTCAGGAGAAGATGAAGTCCCAATGGAACTGATGGAGATTTTGGATCCAGGCATCAGAGTACTTACTTGAGCATTGTCATAAATAGATAGGTAAGGTAAGGGTTAAGTTTCTTTTACCTGGAAAGGGTAACCAAACACCTGACCAGAGGACCAATCAGAGAACTGGATTGTTTAAAGTCAGGGGCGGGAATTTGTATACTCGGGGTCTTTGTTGTTTTCTCGGCTATGGGTAAACAAGTTTTCTTCTAACTCCATCTTATCTCAAATATTCTACTAAAAGTCTGTGAGTACAAAGGAAAACAAAGTAATTCGGCTATGAGGAGCTTTGTGTTGTATGTACAGATGTGGATTGCTGTGTCTTTGTTGTTTTCCTCGGCTGTGAGAAAACAAGCTTTGCTTCTAACTACCTCTGCTTTCAACCCTTCTCCTAAACATCTGTGAGTACAAAAGGAAGCAAAGTAATTCGGCTATGAGGAGCTTTGTGTTGTATTTACATGTATGTGATTGCTGGTCTATTTAAATTGGCTATTTTTTAAATCAGACTGGGTTATTCAGATTTTCTTAAGTAGGAGCCTGTATAAATGTTTATGCAAGTTATTAGTCTGTATTGTCTCTTTTTCTATATAAAGCTTTCTTTTTTTCAAAACTTGTGGAAGTTTCTTTTTCTAGTAAGGCAGAGAAAGTGAAACCTCTGTATCAGGTACCTGTCTCCCTCACGGGAAGGCAGGCACGGGGAAAGGCAAAGCCAAGCTGTTGGTATTTTGCATCTCAATTGTCCTGAGGGCAGAGAACGCTTATCTCTTGGGAAGCAGAGAAACCGGTTTCTTGATACTTGCAGGCTAGACCAAGAGGCAAGCCTGGGAAGGAGGGGGGAAGGGGTTTTCTCCCCTGCTTTTAGCATCCAAGGGATTTGGAATCTGGGTGTCCCMCCAAGGGAGGGTTGGGGACACCAGAGAGAGGAAAGGGGGGATCAGGCCCCATCAATTCCTGATCTGGTGGCAGCGAGAATATCCAAGCTGGTAGTGAGCTTGGGGGAGTTTCAGGTAAGCCCCCAGATTTTGGACGCTAAAGTCCAGGTTTGGGACAGGACCAGATTGTGGACGCTAAAATTCAGGTCTGGGACTAGGAGGCTATTACCACAAGCATGGGTAGCGTTTTTTTTATAGGGAAACAACAATGGTTCAAGGGAGAACACTAGATTTGTTTACGGGTAAACTGATGGCTCAAAGGAGTATACCAACGTCGTTTTGTTCAGGCTAGACCAGGAATCTCAAACTCAAATCATCACGAGGGACACATAAGGACTAATATATTGGCCCAAGGGCTGCATCACTGACACTTTTTCATATAAAGGTACAAAAGCCCCCCACCTCCACTGCCCCCGACCCTGCCACCACTCCACCCCTTCCTGAGGCCCAGCCCCTGCCCCGCCTCTTCCCTACCTCCTCCCCTGAGTGCACGGCTCCCCGCTCCTCCCTCCCACTCCTGGAAAGTGCTAAGCATTGCCAAACAGCTGTCTGGTGGTGGGAAACATCTGGAGGTAGGCAGAGGAGCGGGGACATGGTGCGCTGTGGGGGAGAGGGAGCAGGTGGGAGGGTAACTTGGCGGCTGCAGGAAATAACTCTGCGGGCCGCATGTTTGAGACCCCTGGACTAGACAATAGGAACTGATCATTCCTGGCTATGGGCGGTGTTCCTTCCAGGGAGCTCACAATGGAATTAGGCAGCTTCCGTATTTTGGATACCAATAAAGGATTTATTACTAG
Organism: Chelonoidis abingdonii; assembly: GCF_003597395.2. Classification (NCBI taxonomy): domain Eukaryota; kingdom Metazoa; phylum Chordata; order Testudines; family Testudinidae; genus Chelonoidis; species Chelonoidis abingdonii. Next base: position 201,396,106 of record NC_133769.1, on the reverse strand, counting down.
AATAGGTCTGATAACTGCTGAGCTGGGTGTGTGCAGACTGGTTCGTTAACATGTGGAGCAGAGATCCCCCATCATGCTGTGCTTCCCTGCTTTTCTGGTCCCAGAGTTAAGTGCGGTTCTTGCCTTGGAATCTCTGTCCTTCATTCTGTATGCTAATGGAGACGCTTCCCTGTCCCATCTCCGATGCAAAAGAGGCTAAGGGAGGTTCCTTAATCCTGTCACCCTTGTCCAGAGGGGTTTAGGTGTGTCTCCCACACTGCCTTTTCATTGCTTTTTGTAAGTCTTTCTTCTGATCGGTTTTGGTTCAAGCAGAGGCTGAGGATGGGGGTCTGTCATGAGTCAGACAGGCTGAATACTGCACCCTGGTTCCCCAAGAACACAGAGCTGACAGGTAACACTTCAGGCAACCTAACAAGCACAGCTGGCCTGTAGTTGACTGCATGACTAGCTACCATTTGATTGGTGGAAAGAGTCATCAGATCAGCTCCTAAGCCCAGCAGCGGCAGTTTGGTGTCTGCTTAAAGCATTTGCCTATGGCTGTGATAATTCCTGTGCCTGCTTGTTCCCAGCCTTGCCCTTGCACCCGGCCTTGGACCCAGCCTTACCTCACTCTAGGTAACCCAGCTCTGTTCCTTGGCTCTGGCTCTGGCTCTGACCTTGGGGCTCCTATTCCTTGCTACTGACTCCCTCTCTAACCACTGGGCATGACTCTTGCTCTAACCAGTATGTGCAACCACCCATGTCCCAATGTCTAATACTGAAGGATCCCTCATGTAGTGGAGAGATGCTCCCATGGCTAGCTATGCTGGTGGCGTTAGAGCCACTTTGTGCCGGTGGTATAGCACAAAGCAAGCAGAGTGCAGAATCTGCCTTGCAGTCTCTGCTCTCAGGAGAACACAACTGTCAAATTGTGCCCATCCCTTGCATGGGTAAACAAGAAAGGGAGGTTCCCTGTGCTTTTTCCCTCTTGGTGAATGTGCACAGAGCTGGGTATAATCTGCCCATGTTTTACAAAATGTATTGCTTATTAAATAAAATGGGCCAAATTCTCAGCTGCTATAGAGTGTCCTGGCTGCACTGAAGTCAATGGAGCTATACTGATTTACACTAGCTGGGGATGTGACCCGTATTGTATATGGAGTGTGTTATTTAAACTATAGTTTGGCAACAGATCAAGTTTCGAAGTTTCATGTATTTTCTGATGAAAATCTTGGTGAAATAAAGCACATTTGTAATGGTGTATCAAATTTTTTGCTGTAAAATGTAAGGAAGTGGTGCTAACAACTACAGGTCCCACTGAGCAATACCAAATTTCTGCGAGAAAGCAAGGCAAACAGTGCCCTCTATAGATAAAACTGTGATCATTACAGCTCTCCCTCTGACCCTCAGAAAATAACCCTGCTACTGCAACTCCACAGAAGCTGCAAAATGCTGAAATAATAATAAATTAATTCATAAAAAGACTGATGTTTTGGAAGAACTATTTATTTGCTCATTTATTTCCCTACATTACTATTGTTCAGTGAGATAATGAAAATCCATTACTGTACAGTTCTAAGCTTGTATTTTTAAAAGCTTTAAATAAACAGGATTCTATTTTGTTTAGACTAAACTCCTCTTTGTAACCAATAGGCTGACCCACTTACTATTATTATTAATTTGTTTCTACTGGCATCTTCAATGCACTGAACAAACTTAGATTGTAAGCTCATCAGGGCAGGGACTGTCACTTTGAGTGTCTGTACATTCCCTGGCACAATCGGCCCCCAATCCATGATGGGGTCTCCTAGGCAAAACCACAGTACAAATAATAAATAATAATAAAAATAGGCATAATCCCTGCTCTGAGGTGTTTACAATGACTAGCTGTAGTACATAGAATGAATTGTAAGAATAGAGCCTGATTCGGGAGGTAATAAGTGTTTTTATGTTATCTGGTCTTTGTTTAAACATATATAAAAAGCGTATTTAACTAAGAAAAGACCAAATCCACATGGGCTTCAGATGTGTAGCTGTGTGTTTATTTTATGGGGTATTTTGCAATGAAAGGTCCAACCAGCAGATCAGTTCAGGAGAAAATATTTTAAATTTCAGTGTTTTTTCACTATGTCTTTACTGATTTTAAAACAAAAAATGTAAGCAGCAAAAAAAGCTCATAAAAATAAAATAGTACAATGTAATAAAATAACAGCCAAGCAACTTTTATTTTGCAAAAACAAAATCCTTGATTGCGACCCCATTCTCGTCCAACACCCCATCCCTAGAACTCTCACTCACATCTGTGTTTTGTTTACATAAAAGTAAATTCCTCCCATGGTACAGGAAATCCCTCGATTGTCATTAATCCTATAATTGAGTGTTCCTATCATTGCAGTTTCTGGCATAGCAGTTTAGCAGACTTTTCAGATTGGGACACAAGCTTTCCCCTCTTCCGAGGATCAGTCTCTTTGCACAACCAAAGACAATTGTGGTCTGTTTATTAAAAGATTTAGATGTCTCATGCATAAATGAGATTTCATATAGGGCTCAGTTCTGCCTTAAAGGCACAGACATGTGCTGGGGACAGTCCACAGCCATGATGGCCAAGGATGAGCACTGACACACCGAATGCTTCCTGGCATTCTCTGGGCTGCTGGGAAAGCATGCACACTGCTACACCTCTTTATATGGTGCATCATACTTTACCCTGTACATTGGGCCTGTTTCATAGCCCAGAGGAGCCTGTGTATTCCTGAGAAAATATAGAAGGCAACTTCCCTTAGCAACTATGCCTGACCTTCAAGAGGACTATGAATCTGTGCAAGGTAAAGCCTGGTTTTTTCCCCTATAGCTGTGCATCTGCACTAGCACAATTGTGTGTGACTCCAGTGGGTACTCCAGAGCTTTCTTCTTGGGGAGAAAGTGGAGAAGGAGTGTATCTAGTTATTGCACAAAACATAAACAGCACTGGCCAGAATTTGTAAAGGGCTCAGCATCTAGCAGTTGTTGTTGTTCACAGTGGGTGTTGCTTATTCAAAATCTGGTCTCAAATATACAAATACAGATTTCATAAAGCCACATAAAGTTAATAAAAATCACCTATTAAACCTAATACATACACTGAATCCATCTAAGCTGTATCTGGGACCCATCACACACTTCAATGTATTTTAGCCCCACAGCACTCCATTTACGGATGGGGAACTGAGGCACAGAGTGACTAAGTGACTTGTTCAAGGAGACATAGGAAGTCTGTGGCAGAGCAGAGGCTTGAACCTAGGTCTTCTAAGTCCTGGGCTAGTGCCCTAACCACTAGACATCCCTCTCCCCTTTAATGTACCTAGATGTCAAGCAATTGAGAGGTCTCAAAATTCTCTTATCAATTGTCTGCAATACCCAGCAAACATAAGCTAATTCCTTCTCACTTTTGCCCCCAGCCCTACCCCGACAAAGTCAAACAGTAAAACTACACTGGCAAAGTTCAACTGCCAACCCAGATAATATTAACATAGAATTATACAAGTCTGTGGCCTGGTCCTTAACCCTGATGGCAGTCCCACTGATTTTAGGACTACTCACACAAGTAAGGATTTGCAGGATCAAGCCCATGCTGTTCAATTCCTTAAAACAGTATGAAAAGTATCCCTTTTCCTGTGTCATACACTAGCATATGTACAATATTTGCAATATATGAAGAACATTTATTTCTTATGTATGTGTCTTGCAGAATTAAACTCCCCAACCCAGCTACTTCAGATATGACCAAGAAGATAGCTCCTGCAAGGTAAATATGTAGATACAGAATATTTTAACCTGTGAGTTTCCATAGATTTGTGTTTGTTGATAATGTGGCATGTTACCATTTTGCAAATAGTGTACAGAAAACAATGTAAGCAGGGAGAGCAGGGCTGGCCTCGGGTTTTCGACAGGGCATTATATTGTGTGTGGTCCATATGGACTAAGCACACTACTCTGGGCCTCCTTCCAAGAAGAAGCTCAAGTAAAGTTCCCTAATGCAGCTTGGACCATTGCAGTATAAGCATCTCTTCATACCATCGGTATTCCTTAACCTTGACCTGGGGCTTGTCTACACGACGCCTTAAATTCGAATTAAACGGCGTTAATTCGAATTTATGGTGCACCCGTCCACACGACGCAGCCCAGTAATTTGAATTAAAGGGCTATTTAAATCGATTTTAGTACTCC
>NC_133769.1:201376192-201391821 GCF_003597395.2 Chelonoidis abingdonii | reverse complement strand
GGTATGGACGCTCTAAATCGATTTTATAAATTCGGTTTTATAAAATCGATTTAGATAACTTCAATTTACTTCTGTCGTGTAGACAAGGCCCTGGAGTGACCACCTTTAGGAGTGAGACAAACAGTAGATCAGCCTGAAAACTCATTCAGTCCCTGGCCTCTTTGCTGAGATTGTCCAGGGATGCCAGTTGATGCCAACTGTGGTGGTGGTTTCTGTTCTTTGGACACTTCTCTGCTAAGAACTAGACTAAGACCTATCATCTAACTTCACAGATGGTGCTGAACGTCACTATCTACCAGCCTTGACCAGCTTTTAGCTGAGAAGAGAACATCCATTACTACTCCCCCAATCCATTCAGTATCCTGTGTTTTAATGTTGTTATATTTAATAAACCCTCCTTGCTTGTGTAGGTTCTTGTTGAAATGTTGCTTATTTCTATTGACCTACGGTTGTAGCAAGCCCTGAGGCATCATAAGGTTTCCCTCTGTTCCACACACACTAAATAAAGAGAAAAGAAAAAGAATGTATGGTATAACAGACAAGCTAGTTTAGCTCCCCAGTACTATGACTTCCAAAAATTCTCCCTCAAGGAACTGTAAAACTTGAAATAATTTTCTGATTCAGGCACTGAATCAGAAAGATACTTAAGTCTGTGCCTAATGTTAAACCTCTGACTTGTCATTCAAGTCAATGAATACTTACTATGCCTAAAGTTAGGCACATGCTTAATCTTTACTTACCTAAAGAATTTAAAATATTCTGTCTCTTCCCTGTAATCAAACCTTCCAGAGGCAGCACTGCCCCCTTTCAGAAGTGGAGGGGTGGGAAGACACCACAGCCATTGGTACCCACAAGAATGTTATAGATAGATCAGATAGTAAATGGGGGTGAATTTGCTGTCCTCGGCCAAAAGAAAAATGTTCTTAATTTGTATGGAAAAAATATATAAACATAGACACAACTAATCTTTTTCCTGTAATCACATTAAAGACATGGGGTGAACCAAGGGACAAATGACATCAGTCAGCTTAGATAAATGTATCACTAGCAGTCTGCTCAGCATGCAGGTGGGAATGTGTTACCATTACCGGTTCTGGAAGTATATAGGAATAACATCAGTCAACACGTAAAAAACAAAACACCACAACTCTTCTCCTTGCCAAAATCAGTAAGCTCTGTGCTACAAACAGCGGTGAAGGGGCAAATCTGAAGATAGCTCATTTTTTTCTTTTGGCCACTTGGGTTAGAGTAATCTGTCACCATGTTAGCAAGCCGTGGGCAGCAATACTACAAAGTACCAGAACACTCACATTTGAGAGGCAGTGTGCTCAAAGTGCCAGGGGCCTGTAAATGAGGCCAGTTCTTCCACAGACCTGCTATGTGATCTGTGCCTCTTTCCTTCCTGCTATCTACCTTGTCTGTTTAGTTTGTAAACTCTTTAAACCAGGGACTATCTCCCACTTTCAGTTTGTACATTGCCTTGTACAATGGGGGACCACTTCTAGTTGGGGCGAGAGTGATAGTACTGTAATATACATAATTATAATAATAATTGGTAAATAAATGTTTTATGTAACCCAGTAATAATCATTTCTCCATATGAGGCATTCCCTAGTTCAAAAGTCAATTTGCCAACAGACAGTAATAGTTGTGTATATATAACACTCAGTTATATACTGAAGGGCAGCATACCACATGATGGCACTATTGTATGTTACATACTTAAATAATTTGAGCATAACTTCCATACACAGCAATGTCAGATGAAGCATCTTGTGCCTGGGGAAACATTCTGCTCAGGCAAACTCTCAAATCTATCTCATTTGTGTAGCTAAATAAACCTACTCTTGGCATTTTTAGCCTACTCAGAGCAAGACCTGAAGATAATGACATCTTGTTTTGCGACTACATCTGAATGTTTTGGCTTAATAATTAGCATTTCAAAGGCCAAGGATATATAACTGAGCAAAGCAAACAGTATCTTGAACTGAATATCAGGATTAATGGTGCAGCACTAAATTAACTGACATTTACCTACTTGAAAGTGTCCTCCTGACTAACGATGTACTAATGGATGAGGATGTGAAGTCAATATTATCCAAAAAGCTAGCTCTGCATTTGGTTATCTGCATGACTGAGACAGGGCGGGGAGGGGGAATAGCATTTACACAAAGATCAAAATGAACAGACTGCTGTATGGTGCAGAGACACTAGCCATGGAATCAGTTTTACAACTGATTTAAGTTAAACTAGTGCAACCTCTTTGCAGAAAAGGCCTAAAATTATAGCTGAAAAGGATCACAGAAAAAAATGTTTTTCCTGGATCTTTCTGTTTGTTTACTTTGTGCATTTGATAACTCTTTGTGTATAGCCAGTTTCGCTGTCTGACCTGCAGTCAGTTTTCCCTGTAGTCTGTGTGTGGGTGGGTCTTTCACAACTAGGAAGACGAAAACATTTTAGAAAACAGGAAACTGTTTTTGTAAAACTCTACAAGTTGGCAGTGAGACTCACGGCAGGTGTTTATATCTGACACTGTTTTAAATTCATTTTAAAAGAAGGAAGTTTATGGTGTCCTTTTTGAATGAGTAGAGCTTAAAAATCATATGTTTGCCTTCCATATTAGAAAGTATAGAAGGGGAAAATGTATCTGCTTTGTCTGCTCTGCAGCTCTGCTGCATGTCTACTCAGAGACAGCATTGAGGAGACAGGAGCTAGGGCCTTCAAAACTCCCACTGATGCTGAGATCTGCATGAATAATGCATAGGAGATCCTCTATCTCTATGCCAAACAGGGCCGTGTCCAGGCAACAGCTAAGGAAGCAGGTGCTTGGGGTGGCCAATACAAAGGGGTGGCACTCCGTCTGCTATTGGGGCGGCCCGTCTGGGTTTTTGGCGGGAATTCAATGGTGGGTCCCTCAGTCCATCTCTCCTCTTTAAGCTGCTGCCGAAATGCCGCCGAAGAGGAAGAGAGGGAGTGAAGGACCTGCTGCCAAACTGCCGCTGAAGAATGGAGCAGCATGACTGAGCTGACGCCAAAGTGCCACTGATTTGCTTTTTTTTTTTTCCCCGCCACTTGGGCTGGCAGAAAACCTGGAGCCGGTCCTGATGCCAAAATGCTTGGTTCCACTCTACCTCCAGACTTTTCCCTGCTCTTGAGCATAGAAAATTTTCCAACCAGCAGATGTTGGATTCCTTCAGTCCTGCTTCTAACCTGGCAATGGAGGTTTAGTCACAGCTTGCATTGTTGCAGCTCTCATTTTGGAGAGCTGAAAGATTTTTCAGGATAAAAGAGAAAATCATTATTGAGATAGGAATAGTTCTAGGCCCATCAGCTTTGACAACATCCCTTAAGTCATTGCTTCCCAAACTTTAGAAAACTTAGCTCCCCTTCATGAAAATAAAACCATTCAGGGCCCATTACCTAGGAACTTGCTAATGCATGTCTTCATAATATGATCATTCCTCTCCTTTCATCCATGCTTTGAGCAGTGAACATTTAAAGAGTTATCATTGGCATTTGAGCTAGTACCTATTAAAATGAATAACCAGTTCAGAGCTATTGTTTCAGGCTCTCTGCTAACTCAGGCAGACACTTCCTAATTGGTTACCCTCAAGGCACATTTTATGTTTTGTTGGCAGTCATAACAGCTAGAGATTTACTCTCCCCCCGGAAAGCACTGCCTTAAAGTAAAGTTAAGGGTCTGTTTTAAACCCACACAAGTGGGGAAATTGAAACGTTGTCCTTACTTCACGACAAGAATGCAGTAAGTTGTAACAGATGCCTGGTATATCGAAGTGCAAATGCTGTATGTGCTGTAACACAGGCACAGAGACAGAATTCTAGATACAACCGAAGTGTGGGATTAAAGTCAGACCTTCAGAGTGACTTCTAGTGCAGGTTTCTGCATGGTTATGCCCTTTATTTTATTAACAAATGTTAAGTCAGAGGAAACATTCACCTGAAATCAGGAGCAGCGCCAGGATTTTTGGCGCCCTAGGCGCAGGGCCGGCTCGCCAGTCCCGCAACTCTGGTGGACCTCCCACAGGCGTCCCTGCGGACGGTCCGCTGGTCCTGCGGCTCCGATGGACCTGCTGCAGGCGTGCCTGCAGATGCTCCACCGGAGCCGCGGGACCAGCGGACCGTCCGCAGGCATCCCTGCGGGAGGTCCACCAGAGCAGTCTAACACCCTCCCAAATCCTGCGGTCGCCTAAATGGAAGCGCCAGCCCTGCCTGAAGTCCATATGACTGTGTGGATCATTCTAGACTGTATTGACTCTATTAGGTCCAGCACCAGTCTTAGGATATGTCTATATTGCAGTTAGACATCCATGGTTGGACCATGCCAGCTAACTTGGGCTCATGGGGCTTGGGCTAAGCAGCTGTTTGTGTGTAGACTTTTGGGCTCAGGCTCCAGTCTGAGTCCTGGAACCCTCCCCCCTCGCAGGGTCCTAGAGCACCGGGTCCAGCCCAAGCCCAAATGTCTACATTGCAATTAAACAGCCCCTTAGCCTGAGGCCTGCAAGCCTCAGAAAGCTGGCATGAGCCAGCCACGGGTTTTTAACTGCCACATAGACATACCCTTAGAGTTTCTGGTTTGCCAAGGCGAACGATCAGAATGTTCTATATGAAGCCAGAATGAGAGTTTTTAGCAGAGATCTTCACTAAGAAAATGTAAGCTTCAGGCTCTAATTTCAAAGAAAAGATAAGAATAGAAGCACATCATCTTCATGATACATTGCTAAGTGGGGTTAGTAAAATTAGCAGCCATTGTCCATTTATGTAAGGCTGTTCAATTCATGTTTAGGTCTCAGTATAGTGTATCTATTTACATGGAGATGATTACGACAAGGACTGGTTGATGAATATCAAGTCCCTCCATTTACCTTTTCGTGTTATGTATTGCTCATAGGAACCCCATGGAACTATGACACCATATAGCTAATTTCAAATCCGAAGGAAGGCTGTGTAAATGGTGCTTTCAGTTCACAGTTGTTCATGCAAAATATGTTTTTGGTTTCATTCTGAAGGGTTCAAATCTCCACACAAAACTAAGACAAATAATTCCATTTTTGCCTGGCTTTGTGTGGAAAACATGTCCAGGTATTGAACTTTGCCTGGTTTCTGACTGTTACAATAAATTACTCCTTCTTTATGTAAAATTTAGCTCAGGTTTGCCAGCAAACCTGAACAGTGAATATGCACTGAGAAACTAGGCAAAACATTTTGCTACAAGTTTTCCACAGCCAGTCTGAAATCTATCTGAGCTGATCTTGACACTAGCTGAGGAAAATTAATCAAATATACAATCATTCGAACCCCACTCCAAGGAAACCTATCCAAAAACATAGGCCCACATTGTGGATCCACCTGTACGGCTGCATGCTGGGAAGAACTCAGGGGCTGCTGGTGAAAAGGAGGCAGAGAGTAGGCAAAGCCATTGCTCTCCATCCCTGCACATGGTAGCACCAAGAGCTGACCAGCCACAGGGAAGGTGTATGCTGCATTTCCTGAATGAGTGTTGAGAATTGCTCCTTGGAGCTCTGGAGGCACTGTGCTTCTCTGTGACAGAATGTCACTTGATGCTTTCCATGGGGTGGAACTAAATGCCACAATTGAGCCAGAGGGCCTGATCTAAAGCTCATTGAAGTCAATGGAAAGAAAAAAACTTTTAGCTTACAAAGAAAGGCTGTTGCTTTCTTTTAATGATACTTACAGCTTTGTTTACAGCCCATTGCCATATTTCACTGACCAAAGCCATTAGGTGGCATGATAGGCTTAGCTATGTTTATACCCTATGCCTCTCCCGCTTTATCCTTCTTCAATTGAAGTTAATGGCAGGAATGGGCCCAGAGATTCCTTCATTGGCACAGTACCACATACTACTATTGGTGCCATTTGTAATGTAAAAGAGGCTCTTCAGGGCATGGATTGTCACTTCCTGTTTGTTTGCACAGCACCTGGCACGATGAGTGAGGCCTCTAACCACTATTGCAACATAATTGATAAATAATAAGTGTTTCAGAAAAGGGGAGTGAAGATGGGAATTCTAAATAGATGAGTAGTATCAGTGAGAAAACAAACTTGAACTGGAAAGATTAGCAAAGAGAATAGACAGGCTCTCAAGAGTGTGATGGTGGAGTGAGCAATCAGGAGAATAAGGGAATTGGAGGTGTATTAACAATTACACATATTGGGCCAAATTCATCACTGACTTATTTGTAATTCAGGGGCAGAATTTAACCCATCATGTAACATTAAATTGAAAAACAATATTGTATTAAACTCTTCATATATGCTCTTCACATTTGTCTGATATAAACTACAAACGTTGTGCTGTAGCAAGCATGTTGTAGCAAATTTCTTTTTTAAAATCATGGTTTCTGAAATAAAGTTACCAATTTGATGATTCAGACTTCATAGTGGAATTCTTAGATGCAGAAATCAAAAGGCAAACTGTTAAATTCAAGATAGTTCTGAATTTCCCAGAGAAAAAAAAAACTCAAACTCAGCTCTTAAATCCACGGACTAAGTTCTCCCCTTCCAGCTGAACTGTGGCTCTCCTCTGTGCAATATGAATCTCTATTAATTCATTTGTATTCACTATGCTTGCACAACTCCCATTAGCAATACAGATCAAAATGGAGAACTTAGTACTACACCTGTCCCTGACTGACATCACTGACCTTACTCAGGTAACACTCCAATCAATTTACAAAAGAATTTGCCTAAATAAGCATTGAAAGGTTAGACTCTTTATTTTTAAATCTTCTCCCTTGCATCCTAACACTTCTGCCATTATTCCATGTTAATGCCCTGCCAGAGAATTTTTGCCTCCTTCTCTGTTGTCCCAGGATTTACAGGGATTCCTCTAACTATGCATTCTTGTGACAGTGAGCTCTGCTGATACGTGTATGGTTCTTCAAACCCTTGCTACTAGTCCCATTGACAACTCTGGGTGATGAGCACTATGCTTTGATAACGCAGGTTTGGGTCCTATGTGGTCTGGATAACAACACATTGACCATGTGAAATAGGTCTGTATTGCTACTTAGAACACCAGGTCAGCTGCAAACAGCTGTAGCAATAGCTCAGTGGTTTGAGCCTTGGCCTGCTAAACCCAGGGTTATGAGTTCAATCCTTAAGCAGGCCATTTAGGGAACTGGGGTAAAAATCTATCTGGGGATTGGCCCTGCTTTGAGCAGGGGGTTGGACTAGATGACCTCCTAAGGTCCCTTCCGACCCTGATATTCTAAGTGGTTGACAGAGGTATTATGCTTGAGTACCTTAGGGGAAATTCCATTTGAAAATCTGCAGATTGTTCTAACCAGTTCCAGCTGGCCAAATAGGTTTTGGAAAGGAGCAACAGGTTTTGTGTACTAGCATTCCTGGAGCCTAGTGGCTTTCCACTTTAAACCAACTGAGCCTAGTCCAAGCCAGCAGAGAGCAGCAGAAGGATTCTGATGGAGCTTATGGAATTTCCACCCAGGTTAAGCACAGTGGCGCTAGAGAAACACCCTTGGAAGCTGTGCCCTACCTGTACTAAAGCTTTCATTTGCACTCCCCTCAGAGCTGCTGTCCCAGCACTAGCAGATTGCATGGGGCACGGAAGGATTCAGTGAGCCCTTTGTCGCTATCCTTCCAGGGCAGCTGCTGTGGGGCAGTTTTAACTTGGTCCTAAATATTTAAAAGTAAAGTATTTGTGTACTGAGAGCAGGTCTGATGCACAACGTCTGTTTTGTCAACCTGCTGCAATAAAAATTCGGGGCTCCGTGTTTGCTTTCATATATTACAACCATAGTATGACACCCTTCTTGTGTATGGGACACACTTTCAAGATAAGTATAATGCTACCAATCAGGAGTATGGACAGAGCTAATAAAGACAGATACGTATCCTGCTGTGTTATTAATGAAATTGGTAGGCCTCGGCTGCTTTCCTGGTTGTCATAGAAACAGCCTGAGCTGTTGGCCTCTAGAAAACATAAAAGAACAGCAAGTGCAAGACCACACATTCCACCCTGCCTTGTAGATTAACCAGCCTGTCAAACAAGAGCAAAGCATCAGTAGGTAGATAAGTGGACAGCCACACAGTGAAGAACCTCACAGACTAAACCTAGAAACGTAAGTACTTGTCTTTGTTTCGTCTTTTTTAAAAACATGCACTGCTGTGATTAAAGGAGTGGCATTTAGTATCTTCTGCTTTTTTGCAACAGGCAATTTCTCTTATAGCACAATAATTTCCCTGCCATTAACTCTCTTCAGACTGAAAGTTGGTATTTCAATTACGCAGTTTTGTTTTCACAGTGAATTGATAGCAAATGCCTTAAGACAGGAGGCTTGTCTTCTATGTGCATATACAGTTAACTGTACATTTTTGGCTCACTATAGATACTAAAGTAAACAAATAATAAATCTATAAGTAACAGTGCTAAGGAATGATTTTACTATGGAAATAGTTAGCCCAATCCGGCAAACTCTTTCTTTACACAAGTAGTTCCATTAACGTCAATATGATTAACTCAGTGTGAGTAATGCCAGAATAGAAGAGTAAGAATTGTGTGTAATTTTCTATGACTAAAGCTGCCTTTTGAAAAGGAGTGAAAGAGGAGGATCAGGAAAGCAGCACCGATGAACTGTATTTGTTCCTTGATTAAACTTGTAAATTGAGAATCATGCTAGTTATATATTACACAATAAATGAGAAAAACATTCTGCTGCTATTTGGCTCTGAAATCCTAGTATCAGTGACAAAAATGTATAAATAGCAATGATAATGCAACAGTTGAAGAGATGGTGTGAACTATATATAGTTCTGCTTTCTAACTTCACCGTCAACTTAATCAGTGGTGATTGCTGTTTTTCATCTTCTTTTTCTTTCTTTCTTTTTCTTTTTTTTAATATAGGCTTTGACCCAAAGAAAAGAAAATAATAAAATACACTTTTTACACTTACTATATCTCTTTGGTCAATAGAATCTCCATTGTTTTTCCAGCCTTGGAAAATGTTTTCTGCTTAACTTAACCTCTGCCCAGGACATGTTAGAAAAGGCATAAAGAAATAAAAATTAACTGCATGCAAGCTTCTTGTCCTAGGACCTGATCCTGCATACACATATAAGTGGTGTAGTTGGGGGAAGGGGGGGAAAAGTGATGGAATTTTTTGTTGCTGTAATAAAACGACTGTGCTGTTTAAAAGCTAGAATTAGCCCAATATGTTCTGTAGTCAAGAGCTTCATGAAACACAGTGAAAATGAAAGAAATTACCAATAGAAACTAGTCATTTTGAAGTTTCAGCTTTTAGGTACCCAACCTGGGACACCTTAAAGGGCCTTGATATCAGAAAGTGCTGAAGCACGTACCCTCCAAACATCAACCTTCCCTTATTTTTTCCACCAACCATACTACCTACATCTGTAAAGTTACTCATGCACATTTATGATGTAAGATGTCTCATATTCAAGGTGATACACAATGTCTTAGATTGGGCACCCAAAACTTGAAGTACTCAAAATCACTATCAGAGGGGTAGCCGTGTTAGTCTGGATCTGTAAAAAGCAACAGAGAGTCCTGTGACACTTTACAGACCAACAGATGTATTGGAGCATAAGCTTTCATGGGTGAATACCCACTTCATCAGATGCATGTAATGGAAAGACGAGATTAGTTCAATCAGGAAGGATGAGGCCCTCTTCTAGCAGTTGAGGTGTGAACACCAAGGGAGGAGAAACTGGTTTTGTAGTTGGTTAGCCATTCACAGTCTTTGTTTAATCCTGAGCTGATAGTGTCAAATTTGCAAATGAACTGAAGCTCAGCAGTTTCTCTTTGAAGTCTGGTCCTGACTTTTTTTGCTGTAGGATGGCTACCTTAAAATCTGCTATTGTGTAGCCAGGAAGGTTGAAGTGTTCTCCTACAGGTTTTTGTATATTGCCATTCCTAATATCTGACTTGTGTCCATTTATCCTTTTCTGTAGAGACTGTCCAGTTTGGCCAATTTACATAGCAGAATGGCATTGCTGGCACATGATGGCGTATATTACATTGGTGGACATGCAGGTGAATGAACCGGTGATGTTGTAGCTGGTCTGGTTAGGTCCTTTGATGGTGTTGCTGGTGTAGATATGTGGACAGAGTTGGCATTGAGGTTTGTTGCATGGATTGGTTCCTGAGTTAGAGTTACTATGGTGCAGTGTGTGGTTGCTGGTGAGAATATGCTTAATGTTGGTGGGTTGTCTGTGGGCAAGGACTGGCCTGCCTCCCAAAGTCTGTGAAAGCGAGAGATCATTGTCCAGGATGGGTTGCAGATGTGTTGAAGAGGTTTAAGCTGAGGACTGTAGGTGATGGCAGTGGAGTTCTGTTGGTTTCTGTCTTTGGCTTGTCTTGCAGCAGGAGGCTTCTGGGTACACATCTGTCTCTGTTGATTTGTTTCCTTATTTCCTCGTGTGGGTATCGTAGTTTTGAGAATGCTTGGTGGAGATTTTGTAGGTGTTGGTCTCTGTCTGACGGGTTGGAGCACATGCAGTTGTACCTCAGTGCTTAGCTGTAGACGATGGATCATGTGGTGTGTCCGGGATGGAAGCTGGAGGCATGAAGGTAGTCATCTGGGACCTCCCCAGATTGCCATTAGTTTGCAAAGATAATGGCCAATGGCTCTGCAATCACATCCACCAACTCCTTTAGCACCCTCGGATGCAGCGCATCCGACCCCATGGACTTGTGCTCGTCCAGATTTTCTAAATAGTCCTGAACCACTTCTTTTTCCACAGAGGGCTGGTTACAATTATGCTTGTTCCCCTTAGGTTTGTTTTTTTAAATTAATTTCCCTCACTTAATTTTAAACATCATAGCCCCAAGTCTCTGAAAATGTTTTCTTCCAATATCTAGAAAAACATCTAGTGGGAGTGACAGGCTGCTATGATACCACATGCTTGACTAAACAAAACACTAACAGTGTCAGTGACTGAACCAGTGGCATTCACTAGCTTGCTATTTCAAAAGAATGCTAATTTGCATCCTTCACATGCCCAGGCTTGAACAAGAATACTCATTCTGTGGTATCTAAGGCCCCAATCCTGCAAACACTTAATCACACATCCTTTTACTTGCTTGAATAGTCCTACTGGAGTCCACGGGGCTACTCACATGAGTAAAGTTATGTGCTTGCATGAGTGTTTGCAGGATCTGAATATAAGGTTACAGTTTTACATAGTTTGTCTTCAAAAGAAAAATTATTCAACCTATGAAGAAGTCTGTGTCCTTATATCCAGCAGCATTCCTGCTACAACTGTTTGGTTACTCCGCTTAGAGATAGCAGCCTTGACTTCCCCAGTGCAAGATATTTTAAAATAATTTTCAGTTTAATAATAATAATAGCAGGTCATATTGTGGTCTTGAACCTGCAGCCTCAAAATCTTTAGAACGTCAGAGGCTATTAGTGCTGGGGGGTTTCTATATTTATCTGCAGTCTAACTAAATACATACATAAACTGACTAAACAAAAAACCTCATAAGTCCTGTTCTGCCATCATCCTCCACAGTGAACCAACTACAGATTCCATTACAGTAAACTGGACATTCTGGGCCAAACCCAGGACTTCTACTGCCTCCACAGCATGGATCCCATGATGGCTTCGTGGTAAGGCCAGGTATCCAGGGCTGGTGCAAGCAAGTTTCGTGCCCTAGGTGAAACTTCCATCTTGCACCCCCCACACAGCTAACCCCACCCTCCCGATGGCAGCTAACTCAACCCCCGACCCGGGGAGTCCCCCTTGCAGCAACTACCCCCTCCACTGCAATAGCTAATCCCTCTCTCCCCCCCGTCCCCTCACAGCAACTAACCCCACCCAGGAAGACTTCCCCTCCCCTCCTGCCATGGCAGCTAACCCATGGTAGCCTACCCCAGCTCACCTCGACTCCGCCTCCTCCACTGAGCACGCCAGCGCTGCTCTAATTCTCCTCCCCGCTCAGGCTTGCGGCACTGATTGGAGGAGACTTAGAACTGGGCTGTGTGCTCAGCGGAGGAGGCAGAGTGGAGGTGAGCTGGGGCGGGGAGCTGTTCCCCTGTGCGCCTCCCCCCCACCATTACTGCAGGCAGCCTTCCCCATGCGCCCCCCCACCCAGTTCACCTCCACTCCATCTCCTCGCCTGAGGGGACTTTTAGGTGCCCCCAACCACTAGGCGCCCTAGGCGGCCACCTAGTTTGCCTAAATGGTTGCACCAGCCCTGCAGGTATCTCATCTGATATGAAGGCTTATAAAGGGCCCGACTCTCATTTACAGTAAGGCCCTTTACACCATTATGCAATGTAAATATAATTTACACTTGTTCTGAGGTTTCCTTACACTGCCAGGTTGGATTCAGTGTTCTTATCATTAAGAACATAATTTGTAATCCCACTGAATTCAATGAAGTTACTCATGTCCTTAATGTTAAGCACATGAAGAAGTCTTTGCAGGATGTCCTTGGAGATGTGGTTTCACAGAGTTAGACGTTAGGACTAAAGTTATGTTGAGAAAATTTGATAGGTTTTCATGTAAATATTAAGATAATCTTTATGCGATGTATAGTGGGAAGAGGAGGGTGTCATTCTTGTTTCAAAGGCCAGAAAGATGCACATCAAAATCTTTGAGGTAGTTAGAATTTGAACATAAACACAACCACCTTAAGGAAATCCCAGGTGTTCTTTTAAATCACTTTTCTCGAGACAGTCAGTATTACATATAAAAATAAAAATATACAAAGATGAACACAAGTCTGGAGCTCTTTTTGCTCACTAAGGCTACCTAATTCAAGTGCTAAAAAAGTTTGCTTTTTCCCCTTTCTTCTGCTTCTGTCTTGCAATTTCTATGTGAACAGGTTAGAAACTTCATAACTTTTCTTGTGAAGATATATTTAAATAATACAAAGCAGTGATCCTCAGCCTGTGCCCTTTGAGCCTTTTCAGAGTTCTAAATGTGGCTCTTCTGCTGTGCATGTGTCTGAAGGGTTCTCTGCATGCTCTGTCTGAATCCTGTCAGAAAGCATGGAGTTGTGATTAATAATTCTCCCTGTCTACCTCGTGTGTGTATTGCTCTATCTGGCATAAAGCTGCTATGGAGTCAGACCCAATACCTGTGTGAATGCAAAATCTTTAGTGTGGGAAGGAGGGATATTATTTTTTAAATAGCATGGCCTGATTTAAGCCAATAAAACCAAAGGAAAATTATGTAGTCATGGTGGCTAGTCCACTGTTACTGTCGTGCTTACCTACTTATTGCAGCACATGAACTGTGAAATACAGCACATAGTTCTGACATCCTGTAATACCTATGAATAAGAGGAGAGATGGTCAGTCTTCATAGAGTTCTAATTCTAAATGTCTTTGCTTTTGTCCAACACCTTTAACATTATTTTGATATAGGTCTAGGATTGGTTGGGATTTTTTTTTTTGTTTGTTTTGTGGTTTTTTTGTTTTTGGGGTTTTTTTTAATTCAATTTGTGTTCTTTAGCCAGGCTCGCAAGACTCTATGGATTTAAGCTCCTCAGTGCTTGATACAGCACTTTCACATAGTCACATGTAAACACAAGCGATCAATGAAGATTTTTAATTAGTTTTTCTTCTGAATAGAGAATGAAAGAAAGCACCCTGTGAAGAAGTTAATTGTATAGTCGTGAGGTTTCCACTGAATGGGATTAGCTTTCCTGAGACAGCAGCATTCTTACACAACACCCACAGACTATTGCTTTTTTGGTTTCCCTAATATACAGCAGATCTGCAATTAACTGAAAAATTACTGGGCATGAACAAAGCAAATTCAAGCATTTAAAATAAGAAACAATAAATAAATAAAAATACCCCCACCCCCAAATTCCCTTTATTACCAGAAGCTGGTAAGAAAAGAGAAAAAAAATCATCTGGCAAGGAAGCTTTTTGGACAGCGTGCTTTAAAATGCTGAAAAACTGGCACAATATTAAAAATGCTTGGTTGAAACAATCAAAGCTGAATCATTCTGATGGTCAGTTTATGACCAATGTGACTTTCAGCTAGCTTTTCTTTTCTTAAAAAAAAAAAAAAAAGCCAAATTTAGATAATTTAAAATTGTCTATTCAGGATCAAATCCTTTGCTAACATATGCATGCCAAACTCTGTTGAAGTCAGTGGCATTGTTCCTGCTTATGGCAGTGATTAATATGACCTGTTGGATTGTTTCCATCTGAAAGCAAAAATTTTGCAGCTGAGGGCACAGCTTCTTTGCTACCTTGTATAATTGAATGGCCACATCACTGGAGCAGGTACAGGGGTGAAAGGTGGTTAGGTTTCAAAACCATAAGTAACTTAAAGGACTTAGCAGTACGGTGGAGTCCTGAGTGGGCATGGCCTCAACCAGAAGAGGTATGGCCTCAACAGGAAGAGGCGGGGCCTTTCAAGATTTAAAGGCCCTGTGGCTCCGGAGCGATTTAAAGGGCCAGAGGCTCTGGCCGCTGCGGGGAGCTCTGGGCCCTTTAAAGTGCTGCCGGAGCTCGAGCGGCACTTTAAAGGGCCCAGGGCTCCCCGCAGCAGCTGGAGCCCAGGGCCCTTTAAATAATCACCAGAGAAGCCAGTCCAGTCCAGCTTACTTTCACCTCTGAGCAGGTAGCAGATGTGCTACCCTACTCCTATAAAGCTGGCACTCAAAGGATTGAGGAACTCTGGGGGAAAGTGCTGAGTTACATCTTTCCTCACATTCTTGTGAGGAAAGAGCAATGTACTCCTTAGCAGTGAGTATGTATTGATTTGATCTGAATTGAAGTAACAGTGAGTCAGCATCTGGGGCAAGACTCTTCAAAAGAGAAACAAGTTAAATCCAACACAGTAACTGGTTCTCTATGTTTCTTACTTATCTTCTTTTATGCTCTGTCAACAGGCATGTCTAGGCACAGGGAAAAAACTGGCCTAGAGACCCTATCTGTGTTCTGAGTATACTTTTGACTGTGCTCAATTATAACATTGGTTTATAAAATCTGAAAGAGAATTGTATTTTTTTATGTGATACCCAATACATCACAAGTTCTAGTAGCATTAGATATCCTTCAGCAGAATGGTTGACCATGATTCTGGTCTTAGACAGACAAACATACACTCTGTTTCTTGTTCAGCTTTCTTATATCAGAAATGTAATTTGTTTATTCTCTCAAAATCTAGTTTTTCAGTCTTCTTGGACTGAAAACTATTGGGTCACCTGCATACCATTCAGTAATCTAATTCCTGCACTGACCTTGATAATCACCTTGAAAGTTTCTGAATTTACAAACTTCTCTACTGGATCAGCTGCCTCTTGTGCTAGACATTTTTCAGTTTTAATGTATAATTGAAGAAAATGACACAAATGTAAATGTTAAGTTAGTCGGCCAAATATGTAACCTGCACTATTCGTCTTGCTTAATAGTTTGCAAAGTTCATTCATAGGGTACTTCTACACTAAGGGATTATTCCGATTTTACATAAACTGGTTTTGTAAAACAGATTGTATAAAGTCGAGTGCACGCGGCCACACTAAGCACATTAATTCGGTGGTGTGCGTCCATGGTCCGAGGCTAGCATCGATTTCTGGAGCGTTGCACTGTGGGTAGCTATCCCATAGCTATCTCATAGTTCCCGCAGTCTCCCCTGCCCAT
>NC_133769.1:201340514-201374426 GCF_003597395.2 Chelonoidis abingdonii | reverse complement strand
TGGTGCACTGTGGGATACCGCCCGGAGGCCAATACTGTCGATTTGCGGCCACGCTAACCCTAATCTGATATGGTAATACCTATTTTAGCACTACTCCTCTCGTTGGGGAGGAGTACAGAAACCGATTTAAAGAGCCCTTTATATCGATATAAAGGGCCTCGTTGTGTGGACGGGTACAGCGTTAAATCGGTTTAACCCTGCTAAAATCGGTTTAAACGCATAGTGTAGACCAGGCCATGTGTACTAATTTTTTGAGGGGTGGGAGGTGGTTAGGTTTCAAAACCATACCCACAAGTCATTTCTTAAAACTTGCAACAGAATGGAGGCAAAAACGTTAGGGAGGAAATGGATGTTACTAACATCTCACAAGCAACAATGAGAAACAATATAAAATATATTTTAAAATTACACCTCTAAATTGTGGTGGAGGAAGTGGAAGAGGTAGTTGGTTTCTAAATACAAAAAATAACTTGTAAATAGAGTGCCCTGACGTCAGATCTGCCCTCTTGTCGTCCATCTGTGTGCTGAATGATTGTATCATAATGTGCACACAAGAGAACAGAATGAAGTTTGCATGAGCTTTGCAACCTTAAAAACATATTTTAATATAGTTTGTTATAACACCATTTCCTAGGTTTTGGGGAAGGGGGAATTATGGAGGGGCGTGTGTGATTTTTTGTTTAAGAAAAAGGAACAAACAGATTCTACTGTGTACACCTGTAACAGTCCCCCTTCCCCCTCACGAGTCATCAGAAAGGTTGGATCCACAGACTTTCAACACTGTAGCTCAGACTGCCACTACCTGAGCTACCCAGCTCCTGCCCCAGGGGTTGCTCTCAGCAGGAGAGACTGGCTATTGGCACCAAGGAGTGGCTGAGAGGCGCCCTGGCCCCATCTCTTTCTCTCTTTCCCCTCCACAACTAGATGTTGGGGAAGTTCCTACCCCATGTGGTGCTTTGGAGTGTGTGTATGCATGTGAATGGGCCACTGAGAGCGTAGGTTGGGTTTGGAGATTAATGTGGGACGCTTAGCCTGGCTGTCTCTTCTCACTCCCACTCCAGCAGCAGCGTGAGCCTGGCCTCACAATGTTCAGTGATTTTGGCAGGCTGTCCAAATATTCCTGAGGAACACAAGCGAGAGAATGGGAATGTGGTTTTTTAACATGAGCTGAGCCAAATCATAATTGAATTTCATGGAGCCAAAAAAAGACATTCCCCCTGCCAAATATCAAAGGCCTTCTGCATACAATGGAGTTGTGAGAATTCATCAGAGAAAAGATCACAAGAATCTTTTATAATGGAAAATGTTATGCAACCTAAATTTAGAGCTTGCTACCAGATCCTCCAATAGAACTTTAACAGCGTTCTCTTAAGATGCAACTATAATGCAACACCAAGGAAATAAAATTTTAAAAATTACATTGTTGCAATATTATGGATGATATTTCATATGCACAAAAGATGGATAAATTTAGGTTGTAGTTGTGCTGATCCTATGCTGGTGAAAATTAGCACAGCTCCATTGAACCTATACTGATTTTAGCTCAAGAACTGGCCCATAGTTCTCACAACAGCTATGGCTCAGATACTTTGCGTATAGTGGTGTAAAGGTTCAAAATTGGCCTCTGCTTTACACCCACAGTTTTTGATGTCAGTTGCTGTCATTTGGATATCTAAGTACATGCCTGAACCTGGTGTTCCTTATGAAACTTTATAATCTCTGAAAACATCTGCTCAGTGTACAGTAGCAGTCAAAAAAGCTAACAGAATGTTAGGAACCATTAGGAAAGGGATAGCTAATAAGACAGAAAAATATCAGAAAACCACTTTATAAATCCATTCCATGTCCATGCCTTGAATACTGCATTCAGTTCTGGTCACTCCTGTCATAAACAGATAGCTAAGGGTTAATGTTTCTTTTACCTGTAAAGGATTAACAAAGGGAACCAAACACCTGACCAGAGGACCAATCAGGAAACCGGATTTTTCAAAGTCAGGGAGGGAACTTCTGGTGGGTTTGGCTTTGTCTGTCTTTTTTTTTTTTGTTTGTTTTCTCTTGGCTGTGAGGGAACAGCTTTTCTTTTTCTATCTTCAAACTTCTAACTTCAGTAAAACAATATAGGCTTTTATGTTGTTTGTTTTGTATTTACATGTGTGTAGTTGCTGGAATGTTTCAAATTGGATATCTTTTTGAATCAGACTGTTTATTCATATTTTCTTATAAGCAATAGCCCTGTATTTGTCATCTTGATGCAGAGTTATATTTTATGTCTTTTCTTTTTTTTATATAAAGTGTTTCTTTTTAAAGACTTGTTTGAGTTTTTTCTCTCTGGTTAGGTTAAGAACAAGGGAGAGGGATTCTCTTTGTGTTAGATTACTACGGAGGAAGCTCTGCAGCACCAGGGAGGTGGGAGGGGAAGAGAGATAGGAATCATCTTCTGTTTCCTTGTATTTGGGGTTTGTCTCTTTGTGGAATAGAAGGAGACATGCTTCTTGGTATTGTGATGTAAAGAGATTGCATCAACTCTCAGTTAGCCCAGAGAGGAAATCTGGGGGAGAGGGAGGGGGAAGGGAAGTGGAGTATTCCCTTTGTTGGTAAGACTCAGAGCTTCTGGGTCTTGGGGTCCCCCAGGGAAAGGTTTGGGAGAGACCCAGGGAGTTTATCAGGTACTCTGAATTTGATTGGTGGCAGCGAGATAAGATCCAAGCTGGTAATTAAGCTTGGGGGAGTTTCATGCTAAGCACCCAGATTTTGGACGCTAAGGTCCAGATTTGGGAAAAGGCTTATTACGACATGGTGGCAGCGGTGGGAAAGATAAGAATCCAGAAAGCCAGTAGGATATTAATTTTTCTTTTTCTCTGCTAGGGTTTTAGCAGAGAGAAAGGGTTTTGGGTTTTAAAAGTAGCCAGAGAGAAAAAAAAATTTTTTGTTTTCTCTGCTGCTTGCTTGGCTTGCATATTAGCAAGAGTCATTAAGAGTCATTAACGGTCTATTGTTAAACAATAGCATTCCCATGGAATTCAAATACCCAGCAAACACACACAGCGTAAATAAAGTAGCTGGTTTTCTAGTTAATTTGCATATCACTGTTAGAGTAGCAAAAGAAGAAACAAAGGAGTTTGCTAGGCACTGTTGCAGGAGACAACAGAGAGCCAGCAGTTCAGACAATAACCACCAGAGGGCACCCCAACACAAGAAAACAGAAACCATGACTTCCAAGGAAAAGGGCACAAGCTGAAAAAGTCAGAACGAGCACAAGCGGAACATGGAAAGAAATGAAACTACAAGACTAGAAATAAAACAAAAAGAGAGACCCATGGAGCTGAAGAAAAAGAGGAACATGAAGCAAATGGCAGCTCCAAAGGAGAACAGGAAACAGCCAAAGATGCAGCCACCAAAGAAACAACAAGAAGAAGATGCAGCCCACAGAACAGATAGAACTTCCAGAGGGATGAAACCACCACAAAGAAAGTGGAGAGACAAACAGAGGAAAGCCTTGAACTGGAGTTAGAACAGGCTAAGCAACAGAACCAACCACTCCTAACACAACCCTTCGCCAGTACTTTGTTCACCAGCACAAGAAATTTCCCAACTACAAGGCAGGTGATGACACTGAGACCTTCTTAGAAAATTTTGAAAGAGCCTGCATTGGTACAGCATCCCTGAAGACCAGTACATGCTAGAGCTGAGGTCACACCTCAGTGGACCCTTAGCAGACATGGGCGGCTGAAATGCCAAAGGACCGAAAATGAACGATTATAAACTGTTTCAAACCAAGGCCAGATACAGAATGGGGATAACCCGGATCACGACCCGTCGGCGGTTCAGAAACCCAAAAGTGGAAACAGACTGGGTCATTTCCCAAACACGCCTACTACGTTTGGGAAGCATTATGACACCTGGATATCAGGAACAAGGTTCAAAATCCATTGACGAACTGCACCTCCTCATGACAAATGGAGCAGTTCTTGGATGGTGTTCCTGAGGACATACACGGTACATCCCTAGATGGAAAACCCAAAACTCTCACTGAGGCGGGGAGATTGGCAGCCAAATGGATGGAAGTGGCAGAAAGCAAGAAGCTACTGTAAAGGGGAATGACAAACCAGGGGAGCCACACGACAATAAACCCTACAACAGAGGGCAACCAAAACCCCACCCTAACAATCCAAGGGAAGCCACAGACACCCTATCCTTCCACCTCACCAGTCTCCAGTAACTTACCTCAACCCAGTGACCCGTTAGCTGGAAGATGCTATAAGTGTAATGAAATGGGACATATAAAAGCCAACTGCCCAACAAACCCCACCTGGGTGCAAGTCATTACACCACCATCACACCAAAGATCCCCTGGCCCAGATACCTCTCAAATCCCCTTGGAGCGAAGGGAAAATTTGAGAGTGGGTGGAAAGAAGGTTACCGCGTGGAGAGACACGGGTCAAAAATATATATTAGAATTGGAAAAAGTACAGAGAAGGGCAACAAAAGTGATTAAGAATATGGAACAGCTTCTGTATGAGAGGAGATAAAAAAGACTGGGACTTTTCAGTTTGGAAAAGAGACAACTGAGAGGGGATATGATAGAGATGTATAAAATTGTGAATGGCATGGATAAAGTGAATAAGGAGTGTTATTTGCCTCTTCACTTAACAGAAGAACCAGGGCTCACCTAATGAAATCAATAGGCAGCAGGTTTAAAACAAACATAAGTACTTTTTCACACAGTGCACAGTCAACCTGCACAGTCTGGGATGACAAGCAGTGGCTGCAGAACTTTTGAATGTGCAAAGCTATCTTCCTGGAACTGTGTGCGAAGTTCGCACCAGCACTGTGGCACAAGGACACCCAATTGAGAGCTGCCCCCTCAGTGAGAAGCATGTGGTGATTGCTGTGTGGAAGCTGGCAACTCCAGACTGCTACCAATCATTCGCGAATCAGTTTGCAGACGGGAAGTCCACTGTGGGAATTGCATTTATGCAAGTGTGCAGGGCTACTAATCGCATCCTGCTACAAAGGACTGTGACTCTTGAAAGTGTTTGTGAAATAGTGGATGGCTTTGCGGCAATGGGATTCCCTAACTGTGGTGGGGCAATTGATGGCACGGATATCCCAATTTTGGCCCTGGACCATCTTGTGATGGAGTACATTGACAAAAAGGGGTACTTCTCTATGGTATTGCAGGTGCTTGTGGATCACCAGGGTTGTTTCACTGACATCAACACAGGGTGGTCAGGGAAGGTGCATGACACACGCATCTTCAGGAACACCGGCCTGTACAGAAAGCTGCAAACAGGGACTTTCTTTCCACACCAGAAGGTTCCACTGAGGGATGTTGAAATGCCCATAGTTATCCTTGGAGAGCCAACCTTATACGGGATACTCCCCTGCCCCTACTCCCCTGGTTCATGAAGCCTTACACAGGAAACCTGGACAGTGCCAAGGAGCGCTTCAGCAATAGGCTGAGAAGGTGCAGAATGACCGTTGAATGTGCATTTGGCATATTAAAAGCACACTGGCTCTGTCTTTATGGCAGGTTAAACCTAAATTAGGAAAATATTCCCCTGGTCATGGCAACCTGCTGTGTGCTGCATAATATTTGCGAGGCTAAGGGTGAAAAGTTTCCCCAGAGGTGGAGCGTGGAGGTGGATCGCCTGGCCGCTGATTTTGAGCAGCCTGATAAAAGGGCTATTAGAGGGGCACAAGGGGGGCACTATTTGAACCAGGGAGGCTTTGAGGCATCATTTTGACAATGAGCACCAGTAATGTGTCTTTCTATAAAGCATTCTGCCATGCTTTATTAACTTGCTGCCTTGCATGATAATTTTGATGATTGCTTCCTGACCGTGATTTGCAGACTATGAATGTGCCAGTTGCCACTGTGTATTAATTACAGCAGCAACCCCCACGTGTAAGAAACACATAAAGATTGATTATCTTTCAGAGAGTATTTTTTATTAAATATCAATAAACAACACACAGAAAACGCTTTCTGGAAAGGGACATAACATTGACAAGGCCACTTCTCTGACGGAGGCTCTCATAGCTGCGTGTAACCACAGCTGTCATTTTGGAAGCTGTCCAAAGGGGCAGAGTGAATGGGGTACTGTGACGGCCCGGGAAGATGCAAGGAGTGTGTGGGAGGAGTTTGGGGAGGGCATGGCAAGCAGTTCTGTACGGGCTGCAGGGGAGAAGGGGAGGCGAGCACACGTGTTCTGCCTGCAATGCTATTAGGGACTTGAGCATCTCTATTTGCTCCTCCGTCACTTTAATCATCCACTCCTGGCCCATTATACAATTTGCTCATGCCCCTGCTTCCTCTCCTGACTAACTATTTTTAAATTTTCATTAATTGAGTCTCTCCATGCTTTGTGTTCTTGATCTGTGGCATGAGAGGATTGGAGCATCTCCCAAAACATGTCCTCCTTGCTCCTCCTGGGTCACTTCCTTATCTGGTGGAGGCACTCTGCTGGTGTATAGGGGGTTCCCGTGAAGACCGCACCTGCAGAAGCATAAGAAACAATAAACAGAGGCATGATTCTTAGTGCACTCACAACTTCAAATGATAATAGTAAAATACACCTCTTTCTCACTGTCCCTTGGAAGCACAGAGCTCAGCAAACACCCTACACATGGTAAGTTCAGCTCAGGAGTGGGAGGGGGCATTCAAGATGGGGCAAAGGATCTTCGTGGCTTTTTAAAGGGATCGCTGCAAGCGAGTAGGGACAATATTGTAAATTCTGCCACCATTGTCCACATGCAAGGGTCACTGAAGCTGATATCTCATTCCTGAGGGTAAGCAAGGATGCATCTCCTGCATGAGTGTGGCCTCAGACCCGGTCCTTATGCTGCTCGCCTGTGTGCTTCTTTGGTTCCTGCACAAATGATTGCCAGTTGGCACAGGAAAGTTTCCTACAATGGAGTTAGAAACAAAGCAGCTCTGCCAAGGAACCTCCGGAAGAGGATTGCCGAGTACCTCCAGGAAACTTTCCTAGAGATCTTTCTAGAGGATTCCCATGAAATCTCAGTGTTCATTCACACACTGTTCTGTGGGGGCCCCACTGCATAGATGTGTAGCAGACGCAAACACTGCTAGTCTTGTACATTTCTGTCCCTTAACCCACTTCTAGCATATAAAAAACCAAAGGACAGCTCTACCTCTTGTAACCAAGCAGCATCAACTCAAAACAAGCACTTACCAGAGCTTTCCTCTCCTGCATCATGCACGCCAGAGACAGGGTTGAGAAGAGGTCCTGCCTCACCACAGCTCAGGCCTGTTCCATCTCATCCTCAATTCCACTTTCTCATCCACCACTTCACTCTCAGGGTTTTTTCCACAGACTGCTCTTTCTAGCCCCCATGAAGTATCCACGGGGCTCTTGGTGGAGGAGATGGGGATGCACAGAGGATGGTGTCCAGCTCCTTATAGAAGTGGAAGGTCTTCAGAACAGCACCAGAGCAATGGTTTGACTCCCTTGTTTCTGGTACACCTGCCTCAGCTCCTTTATCTTCACATGGCACTGCTGCGTGTCCCATTCAGAACTTTTATCCAACGAGCCACGAGAAGTCTCACCATAGGCATCGAAGTTCCTATGGCTGGAGCAGAGCTGGGACTGCACAGCCTCTTCTCCCCACAGCACCAGCAGATCCAACAACTCAGGTGTGCTCTAAGCAGGAGAGCGTTTGCTGCATGGAGCCGCCATGGTCAGCTGGGAAGATGTGATGTGAGCTCTCCATGCCGAGCAAACAGGAAGTGGAATTTCAAAAATTCCCAGTCCTATAAAGGGGAGAAGGGGCGGTGTGATGGCAGGGGCTCAGGGAGAAGGGGCAGTGTGAGGGTGGGACCTTGGGGGAGTGGGTGGTGTGAGGGCCAGGCCTCAGGGGGCAGTGTGGAGTGGGGGGATGGGGCCACAGATCAAGCGCCTGTGGCCTCCACACTTTTAAGGTGCTTCCATCACTCCTGCTCTAAAGGGAAAGTGTCTAAGAGGTTTCAGGAGAGCTGTGGCACTTGTTCTGTGGTATAGATGGCCAGACTGAGGGATTTCAGTGCCCAAGAAAGGATCTCAGATAGGAGGTCTGCACCTGGGAGTGCATCTGAGACACCCAGAGCTTAGAACAGTGACCAGTCAATACCCAGGCCCAGGGACCTTAGAACCACATGTGATTCAGTAGTTAGATCCAATCACAACAGACTGAAGTTCAATCAGAGAGGGGGATTGGCTTAGGCTCTGACAGTCACTGAAAGAGAGGCAACAGAAAACAAACAACAAAGGAAAAAATAAGAAGAAATAGAAGAAGGAAAAATGCACAGAAAAGAAAAAAAGATAGACCAAAGACAGGGGAAAGAGAAAGGAAAAAGTGGGCAGAAATAAAATGAGGAATGGAAGCATTTTTCTGGGGCATGGTGCATAGGAACATGAAGGGTAGGAACAGAGAGTGCGCAAAGTACCAGTCTAATGCAAGGTGAAGGCTCCAATATCAAATGCTGATGCACCCCTGTTGTTCAGTAAAACTGTCTGGCCAAGAAGGAAGTAATACTGAAATGCTCCAGAATTTCATCTAATACCACTAGGCTGGGAAGTCATACAGAGTGGGATTCACAAAGTTATTTAGGTTCCTAACTCACATGAAAGTTAACACCTAAATACCTTTGTGAATCCCACCCATCATAATCTCATATCATAATATGGGCCCCCTCAGGAATGAGGGGAAAGCCGGAGATTTCTGAGCAGGATAGTCTTCTCCACTCAACTCCCTACCATTGTGGAGAAAAATATTAAGTGAAGGAGACAGATAGAACTAGGATCCAAATTGTTGGGTATGTGGAAGGAATTTGGAGTTGCATATTGGGAAGGTAGGAAATGGCTGTTTTACATTCACAAAAACCAAAATCCTGCCTCCAGCATCTAATGCAAGTGATGTAGCTGGACCCCTCTGTCAGTCTTGCCTATTTAGACTGTAAGCTTGTCTGGGGGAAGGACAGTTTCTTATTATGTGTTTGCACAGCCAGTTATCCAATAGAGCCCTCTGTTTGTTTGAGGGCCTCTGGACACTATTATAATGCAGTTAAATAATAAGAATACATAAATAATGGTTGGGATAAGATATATGGCCTTTGGTCACTGCAAAGCAGGATAGCCTCACCCCAATCAGATATATGCAGATGCTTTCATTAAATTCAAAGCTCTGGCATTAGGCCCAGACACTGTGAAAACCTTGCTACTGTGTATACCTGTGTTCTTCCAGTGCTGTGCACAATGTTAATCCATACACTGTAAAATCAGAGTCAATGATATAACCTGTAAGCAGGCCTCTCCACACCCCCCCATGCAAAGATTAGTTCAAGCAGCAATTCCTGTTAGGAATAATTTCTGTAAAGCCTGTAGGGCAGGAGCGCTATGCAGATGAACATGCCCAGTCCACATCACACTCACTCTAGTTACAAAGTGCATGCAGAGCACTCTCTATATAGGTTTGGAGAGAGGCAAAATAGGGGTGAATGACTTCTACGTCCCCATCCCACTGTTGACCATCGACTTTCTTTCAGGAGTCCATAGGCAGAGCCTGCCAGAATGTGATCCCAAGGATCTAGCAGTAGGCTGTAGCAATAATGCATAGTTCTGCCTCTAGACAGGGTGTAATAAACGTCTGTCTCAACCTTACCTATCTATTTATGACACAGGGCCCTACAAATAGAGAATTACCTGTGCCCAGAAGAAAACAGCTGAATTCTTTAGGAATTTATACTTCATAATGTATGAGGGAGAGTTAAAGTATACCAAGAGTTGGGCAGCTTGACCCAAATTAGATTGTATTTATCATTGGATGAGCTCTAGTTCAGAGGTAGGATCAGAAGACATTAATCCCAATTCTGTTCCCACTGAATACCAGAGGCATAAATTAGACCAGCTCTAGAGACTACTCTGCCTGCCGTGCTTTCCTATTGCAGGAGCCCAGAACAGCAGGGACATATTGTGCTCTGGTAAAAGGACAATGAGGATACTTAGGAGGCTAAATAAGAGGATATTGCAGTAATCAAAGTGGACTATAATGAGGGCCCAAATTAAAGATTTGGCTAGGAAAAGAAGCTCTGGGGGTGAAAAGCAAAGGATGGCTGTTGAGGAGGTAGAAATAGCAGGATTTGGATATGGCCTGATGTATATGACTGGGAAAGGGAGGAGTCAAAAGTACCCCAAATAGCAGGTTGGAGTGATGGGAAAGATGGTGGTGCTGTCAGCAGTGATAGAAAAGGGGCACATTAGGGAAGGTTTGGGAGGAAACATAAGGAGTTTCATTTTGGTCTTGTTAAACTTCAGCTGATGACAAGACACATCGGGAAGAAAGGCTAAAATGTGGGATTGAATGGAAGGAGAAGAAAGAGATTTGCAAGTCATTGTCCTAGAGATGAGAGTGCTATCTGATGAAACTGACTAGAGACAGGGTGAGAATTGAGAAGAGCCCTGGGTATCCCTACAGGCAGTAGGAAAGGGGAGAAGGAGAACCTATTGAAAGAGAGGCTGAAAGAGCAATCAGAGAAATAGGAGAACCAGGAGAGGACAGTATCTCAAAATCCCAGTGAGAATAAGATAGCAAAGTTGACTGACAGTGTCAAAAGTAGCAAAGATGTATGAATGTAGGATAACTTTTGAGAAAGATAACTAAATACCGCCTTAGCACTTACATTTTACAGACTGTAATAGACAAGCTGTGCTGTAATGTCTTCACATAGTTCTCATTGCCCCAAGTCTTACTGAACTCTTGAAATAAGTATACAGGTTGACATAGGTGTCATTTGCAGGGTCTCCATATCCTCTCCCCACATTTGAGTTTGGCATCTCAGAGCAAACTTTAAATAAGCAAACTTTCTTTTTCCTGCCACATGCCAGACTGTGGCACTACTCATTTCCCCAGAGCTCCTGAACCTCTTTTGGTTTCCGTCTGATGATTCCTTTTCACTCACTGGAAGGTGAGCATTGTTTAAATTACAGCTTTATGTCTTCTGTGCAGTGATGGGCAATCTGCAGCCTGTGGGCTGCACACGGCCCATCAGGGTAATCTGCTGGCGAGCCGCCAGACGGTTTGTTCATATTTGCATGGCTGCCCACAGCTCCCAGTGGCCGCAGTTCACCATTCCCAGCCAATTGAAGCTGCAGAAAGTGGCGGTCAGCACATCCCTGAGGCCTGTGCCACTTTCTGCAGCTTCAATTGGCTGGGAATGGCAAACCGCAGCCACTGGGAACTGCAGGTGGCCATGCAAATGTAAACAAACTGTCTGGCAGCTCACCAGCAGATTACCCTGCGGGCCGCAGGTTGCCCACCACTGCTTCTGTGGTTTATCAGTTCTGTGACTCGTAAGCATGCAGCTAGCTGTAAGTAAATGGGCTCCAGAGCTCTGGAGAACAGTAAGGGCAATCCAGCTAGTCACAGGAAACTGGGAGAGGGAAGTGATTTTATTTTGTAGGCATGGTGGATTCTATCGCTGGATAGGATGGTTGGATAAATGCGAAAAGGAAAGGGGTAATAATATCATGAAAGAGCAGTGATAAGAAGAGCACTTCCTGATGGTGGAACCTAATTATTATTTCAGGCCTTGGCTCATTTCAGAAACTTGTAAACTTGATTAATTTCCCATTGCAATGGTAGTTCTGAGTGACATAACTCAGAAGCTGTTTATAGCTGTCTTCTGTTCCTCTCCTTTTGTTCTGTCCACGGAATTTATTTCCACAAGGCACCATGTAAAAAAGATTCCATGGGGAAGGATGGGAGAAAGCAGACCTCAGTCTATATTGGGGAGGTGGAGCTGGCAATAGTCTGACTTGTAAATGAAAAGAGGACATTATAGTCTTAGGCCATGTCTACATGTACAGCACTGCAGTGAAGATGCTCTATGCTGGTCTCCCATAGGCATAAAAAAACCACCCCTGTAAGCAGCATAAGCTATGTCAGCAGGAGAAGCTCTCTCTCCAACATAGCATTGTGCACATGAGTGCCTATATCAGTGTAAATTATGTTGCTCAGAGGGATGGAATATTCACATGCCTGAGAGACATAAGTTTTGCTGACATAGGTGGATGTGTAGACATAGCCTTACTTACATAGAGCATTAGATTTTCAAAGCACTGTAGAAAAGTTAACTAATTAAACTAGACAGTTTAGAGACACTGTCAGTGCAATTGGGTAAAGGGTTTGCTCACACATTCAGCCCATCCCTTCACCAAGACCTCTTTTGCTTTCTTTCTTTCTTTCTTTCTTTCTTTCTGAAATGACATAGCTGCTGGTTCATCTTTTGGACAGTCCATTTCTTTGCTGGATGGGATAAATTCTGGTTCTGCAGAAGGCCATCCTGCATCTTGACACAGCTTAGAATTTTCCAATCCTAAAACTAAAACAGATTCTCACTGGAAGCAAAAGAATCCTATAGACACTTGGAGTACAGAACCTCTACATGTTCCGATCAGAAAGTATTTATCGGGCAAACAATTAATTAAAATAAATGATTGAACTAATTCTACATATCTGATATGAAAATGTATGATTTTCACCACTCCAAACAATTTTAAAGACTAAATATCATGCATAAGTTTGGACAAGTTTTACTGTCTGAAACTACTGGATCAAACAGTTATTTAAAAACGAAATCCATACCAGAATCTTTCTTAGCTCAGGAATACACCCACCTTCCTCAGATAATGTGGTCATACTTGGCTTCAGAATGAGTACATGAGAGTGGACAATTTCTGTTTACTGACTTGTCGTGGAAGGATAGTGTTCAGTCCACTTGCCAAGCACCAGTTTGAAATTCAAGAAGTAATGGTTTTTTGAGCTCTACAGTCTTTCAATGTACAAATTGACAAGCTGAAAAAAACCTGTATGTGGAATGCTCACAATTTCTCACTTTTATGGCAGTTGCTGATTCTCTGAAGGAAATATCACCTCTAATGGAAACAAATTGTACAGTGGCAGAGACTTTTAAATAGTCATGTATCATTAATATTTTACTGAGGAGTTCCCACAAGAAAATGTCCCTGTTAACCTGTGATAAACCCTTCTTCCAAATGTGCCTGGGCTACAAAGAGGAATGGACAGCCTCTTCATTTTTTTATGTCCAAAACACTGTCTCTTAACCATAGCCAAGGAAGGAGGGCAACAAATATATATGAAACACATTTCACTGGAAATGTTTATACTTTGTTTCTGAAAATATAGGGGGTATATTGATAGTACAGCGGAGTGTTCAACGAAGTGTGATTTGAAATGGGGTGTTGTGTATGACAGGCCTTTCAGGGCGGGGACTCAAGTTCCTTCTCTGGGAAATTTTATTAAAGTATCTGACATTTAACACAATCTTCTGAATTCCACAGACTACTCTCTAGAAGTATTTTAAAGAGCCCCAGGGATAAATTGTCTCTATTAAGGTAATTAAGCAATATCTAGAGAGTGAGAGAGTGTGAGGAGGAGGGGTCGATTCCATAGCCCAGATTCTCTAGATCTAAAACCACTTTGTGCCATGATGTAACCTTGGACACAACGGAGAATCCAGTCCCATTAGAGGGCAGGAAATCACCCTAATCTTACCTTTAGTTTAGTGGTGGAATTTTAATAAGGAGCTTCTGAGTGTCCCTGTGAGCCCTTTCCAGCACCTCGTGGCTTTTAAAAACTCTCTAAACATTAATCCAAACTGAGAGAGTCTCCCTGCAAAGCAGTAAGATTTATGTTTCAGGAAGGTATAACCCACCATGAGTCATGGGAGATTATAAAAATTGTGTTAAAATGTTTCCCCCCTTTTTTAAATTTAAATTTGAAATTTCAATGAAGAATCTTGTAAAAACAAAAACAAAACAAAAAACCAACCCTGAAATTGTTGGCCAGCTCTGCATAGCTACACTTGTGATGACTAAACCGAATAGTTCAGAGATTTGGTTTGACTAAGCAGGAAAAGGTTTGTCTACCTAGTTGAACCCAAAAGATTCCCATCCATGCATACTTTTCAGACCCCTTGTGTCCTGTATCCCTTTCTCTCAGGCTCTTTTCCCTCATTTCACTTCTCCCTCTCCAGTCTTTTAGAACTCTATTGCCTTCCCCTTTGCAACTCCCTCCACTTTTTCTTCCCTACAGACTCCCAGTGCCTTCTGAGCCTCCCTGATGCCTCATGATCATATTCCAGGTTTTCAGCTCCTCCAGACTTTCCCAGGGGGGTCTCCCCTGCCTGTTGAGTTGTGACCCTTACCCTTCTAACAGCCCCTCCACAGCACTAATAATGATTCAAAAGATGTATCTAAGGGTAGGAGCAATTAAGCTGGTGTGTTCAGGTGTTATCACTGTTTTCTAACTAATTTCCTGCTTTTTCTTTCTTTCTTTTTTTTGCAGAAAAGCTTGTTAAAAAAATCCACCAAAACCTTTCTCAAACCCCCCAAAGTGTGCAGACAGCAGAGTAGTTTGAACAGGAGTTATGTAATGCACATGTCTTTGTAGATAATTGGAGGCTCAAATAGCAGTGCAGTGCAGGTGATTTTAATATTTTGTGGACACACTGTAACCTACAACAGATATTTCACTGCCTGCATACTGCTTGCCAAAAACACACCAAAAGTTAGCATGCAGTACTTATTTCTATGATTGTTTCTGAGTTGCAGGGAACAAAAGAGGATAGCAAGTAGTTTTGGAGATAATGCTTCATTTAATACCAAGATATAGAACACAGCTTGTCACTAAACTAACTGTGAAACAGAATCTTCCTGTGTTGACTGCATGAGAGTAACAAAGGAAAGCAAAGCTCAGGTGAGTGCAAAAAATTAGCAGAGGAATAACTAGTTAGATCTGATTAGAATTTATCAAAAAAAATGTTTTGCTTTTTGTTTTTTGTCATGTCTATAAGCTTTCAGAACTTGGAAAAATCACTAAACTCCTATTGATTTTGGTTGGAGTTTGCAATTCAGGAGAAATGGTGTGTTCCAGGCTCATATAGCACTTTAATTAAAATCTCTTTTATATAAATTCATATTGCTGCTAACCTTATCTATGAATTTTGTTTACAAAATACTGTCTTTAAAACAGATAGATGCAGATCATTCCTGGCAATGTGTGAGGGGAATATTACTGTATTTATGACACAATAGTGATACTGTAAATATTCTGATTTATTTTATCATAGTCTTAAGACAAGGAAAAATAAACAAAATGTGAAGGTATAGTAGTAGAATTATCATTGTAATGCATGCTTGGATTCTTAGATGTTTGAGGCCAACTTCATTGCTTGTGTAACTGCATAATATCAGGGGAGTTACGGAATGGTTGTACTTGACCTTTGAAGTTTAACATTAACTAAATGTTCAGGTGGCATTTCTGGTATGTTGTGAGAGATAATGCTGTGGAATTTGGATTAAATATTTAATTTCAACAAGAAGCTGTCTGTATCCTGAGTTCAAATGAAACATGTTTTTCTAACTTTTAAAATAGTTGCTAGACATGAGGTGAGTATGAAATTAAATCACCTTGGAGTGAGCTCCTTAGAGATTGCTCTAGAACACTCATCTTCCTCTTTTCATGGATGTGTAAATCCTGGGGCATAATTTCTGTAAATATACTGGTGTGTGACCAAACAGCAAAGAAATAAGTGGACTGAAATGTACCTCTTTTGTAAACTATAAATTTGGAATGTGATTGAGAGGACAATGAAGCCATTCTGTCAAGATGCAATGATGTTTATAATTTTAAACATGCTCTTTGTTGGGTTGTCAGGAGGGACTGAATCCAGAATATCTAGATCCAAGGCATAGACTTCTACTATGTGAACAAAGCCCATTAGCAGGGAGCTCTCAGGATCAGCCACAGATTATTAATACAAAGGTAGTCTAACAAGCTACTAAATGCATTTTGAAATATTCTGTTAATAGGGTGCTACACAAACTTTTGTATATTAAAAGGCTCCATTGTTTAATTAAATTAGGATTGGATTGGTACCCTGTGAATATTCATTAATTATATATTATTACTATTAGTTTCTTGCAGACCCCATTTTTTTAAATAATCAGCTTTTATTGTACTGTACTGGTTGATGCACTGGATATGTGCTCTATAGGTGAGAGAACATTTAAACTTTCTAAGGGCTAAATTCTTCCCTTGGATTCAAAGAAGATTCTGGCTGTCTTCAGTGGGAACCACACCCCTGGGCAGAATTTTGTCCTAATTGGTTCTACTGTATAGGATTTCAAATTAATAGGAAAACAATATTCCCACCCATGTATCTTATCTCTTATCTCGAGGTAGGATATTATGTAGTAAATAGTAGTAGTTACCATTCGTAGTACTGCAATATTTATCATGTGCGGAAGGTATAAGAGACCAGGGAGACTAAGCCTCCCCAAACAAGATGTGGTGTACCTCTCTCTAAGGGCGCTGCTGCTGGCCCACCGCCTTCAGAGTGCTGCCATCAAAAAGACATGTGGGCCATAGCCCCACCCGTGCTCCACTCCAAGGCCTTGCTCTCATTTGTCCTCTTCCCCCATGGCCCTGGCCACACTTTGCCTCTTTCCCCCTGAGGACTCCAACCCCGCTCACACCTCTCCACCCCCTCCAAGGAATGGTGGGTGGGGGACATCTTGAGGGAGGGAGTGGTGAGGTGCAAGCAGTGGGTAGGGGGGTTTTGAGGGAGGGGTCAAAGAGGCATGAGCAGTGGCGGCCTCAGGGGAGGGGATGAAGAGGCACAAGAAGCAAGCAAGGGGGTCTCGGGGGCAGAAAGGAGGGAGCAGCAGATAAGGGAGCCTCAGGGGAGGGGGTGGAGAGGGGAGGGGACCAACCAGGAGCAGGGCCTGGGGTGGAGTGTGGGTGAGGCCTTGGGGGACGAGGCCGAGCTGGGGCGGGCCACAGGATAGAGCGGGGGATGGGGCCATAGTCCAGGCACCAGTGGTCTCCCTCACTTTTAGGGAGCTTCCAGTGCCCAGCCTCCCCAAATGTAGGAGTCCCACGCTGCCCGTGGTATTTATTATTTATACGCACTGTGGTAGGGACCAAAGGTCCCAGTCAAGATCTGGTACCATTGTACTACATACTCTAAAAACATGGGGCTGGGTGGCTGAAGATCAAGGTGTCCCTCTTAGCTCTTGTGGCCCCTCCATCCAGTGCACCCAAGTGGAGCTTGGGCAGGATAAAGAATCACTATATTGTCTGTAGCACAAATGAAGGTTGTTAAACTGTTTTGCTTTGCTACTTTGCTTTGATGAAGTAGTATAAAGGAGGCAGAACATATCATTGAATCTGGCCAAAAAAATAGAAAGGAAAGTGATGAGAAAATAAAGATTTTTGTTGTTATGGCTATTATAAGACAGTAATAAAATTATAGAACTGTCTAGAAGCTAGGAGGAGAAAGAGAATGGGTGAAGTCAATGGCGACTGCATAGAGGGTCATAAATAAGAAATGGAATCAGCTGTCTTTGGACACAGAAGAGAGAGGAGAAGATGGAGCTGTGAATTGTTGGTTTACAACAATGCTTTTGGAAGGCTAGTGGACCATATAAAATGGGATTCTAAATCAAAGGCCCGGTCTACATGACGCGTTTATACCAAATTTAGCAGCATTAAACTGAATTAACCCTGCACCCATCCACACAACGAAGCCCTTTATATCGATATAAAGGGCTCTTAATACCGATATCTGTATTCCTCCCCGACGAGGGGAGGAGCGCTGAAATTGGTATTGCCATGACGGATTAGGGTTAGTGTGGCCGCAATTCGACGGTATTGGCCTCCAGGTGCTATCCCACAGTGCAACATTGGGACCGCTCTGGACAGCAATCTGAACTCGGATGCACTGGCCAGGTAGACAGGAAAAGCCCTGCGAACTTCATTTCCTGTTTTCCCAGTGTGGAGCGCTGATCAGCACGGGTGGCCATGCAGTCCCAAATCCAAAAAGAGCTCCAGCATGGACCATACGGGAGATACTGGACCTGATCACTGCATGGGGAGACAAATCCATTCTATCAGAGCCCCGTTCCAGAACACAAAATGTCAAAGCACTAGAAAAAATCTTCAGGCTATGACAGACAGAGGCCACAGCAGGGACTCAACACAGTGCTGCGTGACAAGCATAACGGAAAGCCTAAGAATCAAATGGACGCTCATGGAGGGAGGGAGGGGGGACTGAGGACTCGAGCTATCCCACAGTTCCTGCAGTCTCCAAAAAGTATTTGCATTCTTGGCTGAGCTCCCAATGCGTGAAGGGTCAAAAACATTGTCGCCAGTGGTTCAGGGTATATGTCGTCAATTTACCCCCCTCCCCCCCATGAAAGAAAAGGGGAAAAAAATTGTTTCTCACCTCTTTTCAATGTCACCACATGTCTACTGGATGCTGCTGGTAGACGAGGTGCTGCAGCGCTAAACAGCAGCATCTCCTCCCCTTCCCTCCCTGATGGTAGACAGTGCAATATAACTGATAGCCATCCTCATCATCATCCCGTGAGTGCTCCTGGCTGGCCTCGGTGAGGTCGGCCGGAGGCGCCTGGGCAAAAATAAGCTTTGTCTCCTAGAGATTCAGTCCTGGCAGACGGTGCAATAGGCTTGGTAACCGTCCTCATCATCCTGTGAGTGCTCCTGGCTGGCCTCGGTGAAGTTGGCAGGGGGCACCTGCGCAAAAATAAGCTTTGTCTCCTGCAGATTCAGTCCTGGCTGGAATACCCTAGCAGCTGGAGGCTGAGATCCTCTCCCCGCTCCCCTTTCATGTCTAATGGAGATTCTGTCCTGCCTGGACTATCATAGTAGCTGCAGGCTGCCTCCCCCTCATTTTATCTCACTAAAAAGTCAGTGTTCCTTATTCATGCATTCTTTATTACTTCATCACACAAATGGGGGGATAACTGCCATGGTAGCCCAGGAGGGGTGTGAGATGAGGGAAGCAACAAGTGGGGTTATTGCAGGGGCACCCCCTAGAATGGCATGCAGCTCATCATTTCTGCGGGATATCTCGGGCTCTGACCCGGAGTGGCTGTGCTCTTTGGTTCTCTAGTAGACTTGCCCCATATTCTAGGCAGGACTGACTCTATTTTTAGACAAAACATAAAGAAGGGAATGACCTGGGGAGTCATTCCCATTTTTGTCCAGGTGCCCCCCGCCAACCTCAGTGAAGCCAGCCAGGAGCACCCATGGCAGCAGCAGACGGTACAATAGGACTGGTAACCGTCATCACCAATTTCCAAAGCAGCAGACGATGCAATAGGGATAGTAACCATCTCTGCTACCTTGCAAAGGCAAATGAATGCTGCTGTGTAGCACTGCAGTAACGCATCTGTCAGCAGCATCCAGTACACATATGGTGACAGTGAAAAAAGGCAAAACAGGCTCCATGGTTGCCATGCTATGGCGTCTGCCAGGGCAATCCAGGGAAAAAGGGCACAAAATGATTGTCTGCTGTTGCTTTCACGGAGTAAGGATTGAGTGACGACATTTACCCAGAATCACCCGTGACACTGTTTTTGCATTGGGATCTCAACCCAGAATTCCAGTGGGCGGGGAGACTGCGGGAAGTATGGGATACCTATGGGATAGCTACCCACAGTGCAACACTCTGGAAATCGACGCTAGCCTTGGTACGTGGACGCACACCGCCGAATTAATGTGTTTAGTGTGGCCGCGTGCACTCGACTTTATATAATCTGTTTCCAAATACCGGTTTCTGTACAATCGGAATAATCCCGTAGTGTAGACATACCCAAACTGATTAGCTCACCTTAGTTTTCTGTCTTGAGTCTTCAGTGTTGAATTCACTATAGTGGTTTTACCAGTAATAAATGTGAAAGCTGCAGATCAATGCTGCGAACATATGATTAGTGTTTAGTGATTATCAAACATCAGTGTATAAACTTATCTTACTCTACCTGTCTAAAGTTGAAGGGAGTGTAAGAAATGTTATAGTGTGCTCTCAAGTAATGAAAAAAGATAATGTAAACCTTGATAAGTAGTAAGACAGGAGTCATATCCATCTCAAAAGGTGCAGAAAGTCAGTTTTTCAGATTTTCAAGATTAAAGGAGTCACTGAAACTCTGTCTATTTGAAATGGAAGAGCAGAACATTAACTTAATGATCCTGAAAGTGAGACATTTTCCATGCCGTTGTCGTCATGAAAACATAGATGTGATGATAATTTAAGTCCCGGTGTCAGGCTCTTTAGCAGCTCTTCAGCATCGGGTTCATTTACGAGCAATCTCCTTTCATCTTCTGCTTAAAATTTATGCTCAGGAAAGGAGTTGTTGCATACTTGGTTGCATCATAATGGTGAAAAATTATGGAAGTTAGTTGAATTCAGATTTATGGCAAATTTTAAAAGACCCACTCTCTGCCTTGTTTACGCAGCCCAGTATCAACCAAGTGTGTTTTTAGCATATTTGGACTGGTTAAATCTAAATTGTGCAATAGGTTAGATTCTGAAAAAGCAAATAAGCTGGTAAAAGTATCTAAGAACAAATACAAAAGACTGGTGGGCCTAGCCAGTTAGCAGACCGGAGCAGTCGATTATTGTGTTCTTGTGTTTTACTTACAAAATTGCAAGCTCTTCATTTCGGACAAAGAATGCCTTTTTATGTCTGAGGAATAAGTATGCATATGAAGGAAATGTATATGTTTTGTGTTTTACTTCATAAAATCTTCATGGCTTGTTCTAATTTTACTCAGAAGAAAAAGTGGATTTTTTTCAGGATGAGGCCAAATCACAACAGCCTGATTGTAAGATGCTGTCTGTATCTGATGTCTACACAGTACAGACACTCCATGCCCCTCCCAGTATGGGTATAAATAGCAGTGTAGACAGTGAGGCACTGCTTAGGTGAGTAGAGTAAAGACACACCAGAACCTTAGAAATGTACTCACCACAGCTCTCTAACTTGCTTTATCAGTGCCTCCCTGATCTACACTGCTATTCTTAGCAGTGCATTATTCCCCTGCCTCCCGCTGCTGGAGCCTTGCCCCGCTGCCCAAGTCTTTCACGCTGCTAGAGCATTTCCCTGCTGCCTCCCCCTGACAGAGCCTTTTCCTGCTGCTGGTGGGTTGGGACACTACACTGCTAAAAATAGCAGTATAGATGGGAGAGACACTATGTGGGGGGGAGGGTAGAGAGCTGTGTAGGGTATGTACCCTAAGGTTCTGTCATGTCCTTACTCATTTAAGCAGTGCCTCACTGCTGTTTATACCCATGCTGAGGGGCATGCAGTGTGTATAGTCTACACGCCTGTCATAAATAGATAGCTAAGGGTTAATGTTTCTTTTACCTGTAAAGGTTAACAAAGGGAACCAAACACCTGACCAGAAAACCAATCAGGAAACTGGATTTTTCAAAGTCAGGGAGGGAATTTTTGGGGTCTGAGTCTTTTGTCTGTCTCTCAGCTATGAGAAGGTTCTTTCTATCTTCTAATCTTCTGTTTCCAAATTGCAGTACAGGTAACGTAGAAAAAAATAGGCTTATGTTGTTTTGGTTGTATTTACTGTGTGAAGCTTGCTGAATGTTCAAATTGATATTTTTTGAATCAGACTGTTTATCATATTTTCTTTAAATAACCCCATACGTATTGTCATGATGCAGAGATTAAATTCTTATGTTTTTTTCTTTTTATATAAAGTTTTCTTTTAAGACTTGTTGAGTTTTTCTCTCTGGTACTAAGGAACGAAGGGGAGGAATCTCTTGTGTTAGATCTAGCGGAGGTGAAACTCTGCAGCACCAGGGAATTGGTGGAGGGGAGGAAGAGATAGAATCTTTTCTGTTTCCTTGTATTGGGGTTTGTCTCTTTGTGGAATAGAGAGACATGCTCCTGTGATTGTGATGTAAAGAGATTGCATCATACTCCCAGGTAGCCTAGAGAGGAAAGTCTGGGTGGAGAGAGAGGGAAAGGAATGGGTTATTTCCCTTTGGGGTAAGACTCAGGGGCTTCTGAGTCTTGGGGTCCCTCCAGGGAAGGTTTTGGGGAGACCAGAGGGGGCCAAAACCCTGGAATTTTTGGATGGTGGCAGCGAGATCAAAGCTAAGCTGGTAATTAAGCTTAGAAGGGTTCATGCTAGGCACCCAAATTTTTGGACGCTAAGGTCCAGATTTGGGAGTTAGGCTTATGATAACGCCGCCATACGTGTACGCTATGGCCTGAGAGAAGAATGTTCATATTGGTTTGGTACTCAACCATAGCTCTGATGAGAGCTATAAAACAGTAAAGATTAAATGACAGATACAATTTGTTCTTTATAAACCTCCATGCCTTTATTATTTCTATTACAGGCATGCCTAGAGGCTCCAATTAATGTAGGGAGATTATTGTGCTAGGCACTGCACAAACACAGAATAATAGACAGTCCCTGCCCCCAAAGAGTTCACAATCTAAGGGAATGGCTGGCAAGAAATCCAGTTGAGTCACAGTTTGTTCTCTGACCTACACTGGGATCAGTGCAGCTATGTGCCGCTCCTGACCTGATGAAGTGCTCTGTGTGGCTTGAAAGCTTGTCTCTCTCACCAACAGAAATTAGTCCAATAAAAGATATCACCTCACCCATCTTGTCCCTAACTTAGGGTAGATTGTAAAGTGGCAATGTAGCCCTGAATAGACAAGTCAGACAATGAGTGGGAGAAAGTATTAACCATTAAGTGAACCCTAGTATAATAAAGCTACTCTTATTCTCATTAGGTAATGGCAAGTGATAAGAATCACTGAGTAAAAGAAGACAAGATGCCTGGAAGCATGATGTCAGTATCCTGCCATAAGCACCATTTCCTTTTGGTTGGCGTTCTTGGTTTCTGTCTTAACAGTTTTGTGAGAGGTCAGAAGAACACCACTCTGATTTTCACCAAGGAAAATACAATTCGCAACTGCAGCTGTTCTGTTGATATCCGTGACTGTGACTACAGCTTGGCAAACCTCATGTGCAGTTGCAAAACCATCTTGCCTTATACAATTGACAGAGCCAGGTACCACAGTGACCTAACAATTTGGTTCACAGATACAACCGTGCTTGGAATGCTGTTGAACTTTACAGTGGTGCACTACCTGAAGCTTTCACTCTGTGGCTCCACTCCTCTACCAAGAGAATACCTGGCCATTTTGGGATTGCAAAAGCTGCAAATAAACAGTGAGGTTAAGGGCCAGTTTCTAGAGCAAAATTTAACAATCTACAATAGCGGCGACAATGAGATGAGAGACAAACTGAAGGTGCTACACAAAGACAGGCAAATGTTTTTGTATATTTCTATCTTGGATACATCTCTTTTCAACAGGTATTCTTTACTGAAGTCCTACAGTGTGGAAAATGTCTCCAGCATTACAGACCACTTTCCAAGTCTCCCATATTCTGATATATTTTCAACTATTAATAACAAAAGCTATGTTGTAACATTCATTTACTGAGCCATGTTCAGCAACTTCAGCAGTACAGTAAGGGGGCACGTTAACCTGTCAATAGAACAAGATATGGAACTTTTGCAAGTCTGTTGTGTTTGACCCAGAAAGGAGAGTAAGTGTGGGTCAGTTCTTACTGCACTCAAAATGACACTGTGTGGGGTTCAAAATAGTTTGAACACAGAGAATTAATTCTGTAACCTGTTTCTTAGAGAACAGAGAAAATGTGTGACGATCAATTTTAAAAGTGATGTA
Organism: Chelonoidis abingdonii; assembly: GCF_003597395.2. Classification (NCBI taxonomy): domain Eukaryota; kingdom Metazoa; phylum Chordata; order Testudines; family Testudinidae; genus Chelonoidis; species Chelonoidis abingdonii. The sequence continues at coordinate 201,350,817 of NC_133769.1, read as the reverse complement.
ACTAAGTTTTCAAAATGACTAAATTATTGTATGGTAAAGATTGAAATATGTTGATTAATTTCGTTATGAAATGTGCATTAGTTGGGCATATGAAAACATGACAATGTACCTTTTGGGTATAGAACTACCTAATAATAATAACAACCCATCTGTAATGTGTTTTTACACATTCTGCAAGATATAGTAAATATGTGAAAAATATATAAGTAGTTTGAATAGTAGTGAGTATAGTTATATGTACTGAATCTCTTATCTTTTTACATAAAAGTACATGGACCTTTTTCAGTTATAGTTTGAAAGCTCACACCATTATTTGCCTTGGAAAACCATTAGGATAGTGTATGGATGAGTAATTATGTCTCCTTATGAAGGCTGTTTAATTACTCCAGTGTTGTCTTAATTTGGTTTAATTAACACAAAACTTGGAGATAGACAGGCTTCATATTAATTAAAGTAGTACTGTTGGCTGCACAAACGCAGAAATCTGACAGAACCTTTGGCACTAGCTCCAGCAGACCCTTTTATATAGGATACCAAAGATGAATTGCCAGTGTCATTCTGTTTTCACAAGAAGGCTAGGCTAATTATATCACATATATAAAGAATAATAAGTATCTAGAACAGCAGATCTTTACAGTCTTGTACTGCCAATAAGGGATTTCTAACAAATCTTTCCCCCTTAGCTTGTGATAACACCTGGGGGAGTGATGGTGTTAAGGAACTGGGGAATCTATTAATTTGTTTTCCCATTTAAGAGAAATCCTTTCTCATAAATATAACCAAGAAAGATGGCAGAGCCCCTGGACAAAGAACAGTATTCAGCTTGTGTAATTTAAAAATAGAACGGGGGTGATAGTGTTGTAAGTAGTCAGAAGATAAGGAAATTTTTCCCTGAGAGAGATTTCAAAAATACTCAAAACTTGGTGCAGTCTGGTACATTCCAAAGGTGGGGGAGAGAATGCTCCCTGGAAGTATTTGTTAACTTCTAATACCAGTAGCTGATATCTCTAGCGGGCATGATTTAGCAGTTTCCAAAGAGAGGGTAAACTCACTCTGACCTCTAATTTCTATCTTTCTGACCTGTATAGGTTGTCAGACCATACTGTGATATTGCACTCTATATGATTTTATGAAAATATGCTAATATAACTGGAATATACTTCATGCAAAAGGTCTCTTGTAAGGTATTATTACAAAACTTATAATCTACAGAGTGTGATCATCCTATTTGTACAAATGTACCACTCTTGTATCTGAAACTAGAAACATGAAATATAACTCTGAGGGCCTATTGTAATTATGCAAAGTGTGGGTCATTAATGGTGGTTTGGAATCTTGATGATTCCAATTAACCAGGACAGTTGTCTGGAGATGGCTCCCGTTTTACTTGTAAGTCTCTCTGTATACAGTATGTGTGTGCTGGCAAGGATGTAATGAAGTCTTACAGTGACATGTGATCATGTCACCTGAACTGGAATCCATCTTCAACCTGGTGCTTTTCCATTGAGAAGGAGAGGGTGAGAACCCAGAGAGGGACAAAGGATTCCAGCCTTATGCAAAAGAGAGATAAATGGGTGGAAGAGAACAAGAAGAGGCAGCTATCATGAGGAATCCCCTAGCTACCACCTGAGCTGGAACAAGGGCTGTACCAGGGGAAAGGACTGTGCCTAGACTAGAAGGTGTCCAGTCTGTGAAAGAAACTTATTGAAACATCTATCAGGGTGAGATTTTATCTGTACTCAATTGTATTACTGTATTAGGCATAGATTTGTGTGTTTTATTTTATTGGTAATTCACTTTGTTCTGTCTACTACTACTTGGAACCACTTAAATCCTACTTTCTGTATTTAATAAAATCACTTTTTACTTATTAATTAACCCAGAGTATGTATTAATACCCAGGAGGTGGGGGGGAAGACAGCTGTGCATACCTCTCTGTCAGTGTTATGTAGGGCGAACAATTTATGAGTTTACCTTGCATAAGCTTTATGCGGGGTAAAACAGATTTATTTGGGTTTAGATCCCATTGGGAGTTGAGCATCTGAGTGTTAAAGAAAAGAACACTTCTGTAGGCTGCTTTCAGTTAAGTCTGCAGCTTTGGGGCAAGTAATTCAGACCCTGAGTTGGTTTTGGAGCAGATGGATGTATCTGGCTCAACAAGACAGGGTGCTGGGGTCCCGAGCTGGCAGGGAAAGCAGGGGCAGAAGTAGTCTTGGCACATCACTTGGCAGTTCCCAAGGGGGTTTCTGTGATCCAACCCGTCACACTCACCATCATGATATCTTTAACAAGGAGCTTCTATTTTCAATCAAGATATTTTAAATTGAGTTAGGCCTTCCAAATGCAATATTTATTTATATCCATGAATAGTTGTAAATACCCTGATGTCATAAGTAACTACCAACATCATTTTACCTACTTTATTCTCTTTACTCTTTTATTTTCTTTAGGGGTTTGTTTCTGATGGTTAGGGTGACCAGATAGCAACTGTGGAAAAAATGGGATGAGGGTGGGGCGTAATAGGTGCCTATATAAGAAAAAGTCCCCAAGAACAGGACCGTCCCTATAAAAATAGGACATCTGGTAGCCCTACTGATAGTGAGATACAGCATTATTTTATTTTTATGTCTGAAAAGTAAAGACACATTTTCTCTTTTTTAAAAACAGACTCCATCAAAGCACAAACCACTTGGATCTAAAGCTCCTTTCACCCTTCTTCCATTCACTAGACCACGAGTACTTACTCAGTTTTTAACTCAGTCATTACGCAGGCAAATTCCCATTGCAAACAGCGAGTAAGGATAGAGTATAAAACGTGAGTGAAAACTGAGTAAGAACCTCAGAGTTGGCCCACAGAGAAGAAACAACTCTTCTTATGCATTTTTCAATTTTATTTTCATATGGGACCTTTCCTTTATTTATTTTTAGGGACTAAGGAAAAAGATGCCAATCCAAAAATTAGCAAAGAATCTTGTGGCACTTTATAGACTAACAGACGTTTTGGAACATGAGCGTTCGTGGGTGAATACCCACTTCGTCAGATGCATGTAGTGGAACTTTCCAGGGGTAGGTATATATATATATGCAAGCAAGCTAGAGATAATGAGGTTAGTTCAATCAGGGAGGATGAGGCCCTGTTCTAGCAGTTGGAGTGTGAAAACCAAGGGAGGAGAAACTGGTTTTGTAGTTGACAAGCCATTCACAGTCTCTGTTTAATCCTGAGCTAATGGTGTCAAATTTGCAGATGAACTGAAGCTCAGCAGTCTCTTTGAAGTTGCATCCTGAAGTTTTTTTGCTGCAGGTGCCACCTTAAGGTCTGCATATAGTGTCCAGGGAGTTGAAGTGTTCTCCTACAGGTTTTGTATATTGCCATCCTAATCTTGATTTGTGTTCATTATCCTTTTCTGTAGAGACTATCCAGTTGCCTATGTACATACAGAGGGCATTGCTGGCATATAATGGCGTCCATACATTGTGAATCGCAGGTGAGATGAACCGGTGATGGTGTGGCTGATCTGGTTAGGTGCTGTGATGGTGTCGTGGTGTAGATATGTGGGCAGAGTTGGCATCGAGTTTGTGCACATTGGTTCCTGAGCTAGAGTTACTATGTGCGGTGTGCAGTTACTGGTGAGAATATGTTTCAGGTTGGCAGGTTGTCTTTGGCGAGGACTGGCTGCCACCCAAGGCCTGAAAGTTGTGATCATTGTCCAGATGGTTGTAATCCTGATGATGCGTTGGAGGGTTTTAGCTGGACTGTATGTGATGGCATGGATCCTGTTGGTTTCTTTCTTGGTTTTGTCTGCGTAGGAGCTTCTGGGTACATGTCTGCTCTTTTTGATTTGTTTCCTTATTTCCTCTGCGGGTATGTTTTGAGAATGCTTGGTGGAGATTTTGTAGGCGTTGTCTCTGTCTGAGGGGTAGAGCAGATGCGTGTGCACTCAGTGTTTGGCTGTAATAATGGATCGTGTGATGTGCCCGCAGATGGAAGCTGGAGCATGAAGGTAGACATAGCGGTCAGGTAGTTTTCGTATAGGTGGTGTTAATGTGACCATCACTTATTTGCACCGAAACAAATCAACAGAGCCAGACGTGTACCCAGAAGCCTCCTACTGCAAGACAAACCCAAGAAAGAAACCAACAGACTCCACTGGCCATCACAATACAGTCCCAGCTAAACCCTCCAGCGCATCATCAGGATCTACAACCCATCCTGGACAATGATACCACACTTTCACAGGCCTTGGGTGCAGCCAGTCCTTGCCCACGACAACCTGCCAACCTGAAACATATTCTCACCAGTAACTGCACACGCATCATAGTAACTCTAGCTCAGGAACCAATCCATGCAACAAACTCGATGCAACTCTGCCCACATATCTACACCCAGCGACACCATCACAGCACCTAACCGATCAGCCACCACATCCGGTTCATTACCTGCCAGCGTTCCACCAATGTAATATACGCCATTATATGCCAGCAATGCCCCTTGCTATTACATAGCCAACTGGACAGTCTCTACAGAAAAGGATAAAATGGACACAAATCAGATATTAGGAATGCAATATACAAAAACCTGTGAGGAGAACACTTCAACTCCCTGGCCACACATGCAGACCTTAAGTGGCCATCCTGCAGCAAAAAAACTTCAGGATCAGACTTCAAAGAGACTGCTGAGCTTCAGTTCATCTGCAAATTGACACCATTAGCTCAGGATTAAACAAGACTGTAATGGCTTGTCAACTACAAACCAGTTTCTCCTCTCTTGGTTTTCACACCCCAACTGCTAGAACAGGGCCTCATCCTCCCTGATTGAACTAACCTCGTTATCTCTAGCTTGCTTGCAATATATATACCTACCCCTGGAAATTTCCACTACATGCATCTGACGAAGTGGGTATTCACCCATGAAAGCTCATGCTCCAAAACATCTATTAGTCTATAAGGTGCCACAAGATTCTTTGCTGCTTTTATAGATCCAGACTAACATGGCTACCCCTCTGAAACAATCCAAAAATTAGGCATTCTAACACTTACTTGTCCTTATAACATCCAACGACAATATGCCATAGTTCTGAGTATCCATAGCCACACTATTCAGCTTTATTCCATGTATCTAAAAGTTCTACAGGGCTATTACTAAGGCTGTCAATTATTTGCAGTTAACTCAAGTGATTAACTCAAAATAAATTAACTTGATTAAAAAAGACGAATCACCATTTTAATCATATTGTTAAACAATGAATACCAATTTAAATGTATTATGAATATTTTTCTACAATTTAAAATATATTGATTTCAATTACAACACAGAATACAAAGTATACTGTGCTCACTTTATATTATTTTTATTACCAATATTTGCACTGTAAAAAAGATAAAAGTAGTATTTTTCAATTCACCTCATACAAGTACTGTAATTCAAACTCTTTATCGTGAAAGTGCAACTTACAAATGTAGAATTATTTTTTGTACATAACTGTATTCAAAAACAAAACAATGTAAAACTTTAGAGCCTACAAGTCCACTCAGTCCTACTTCTTGTGCAAGAAGACAAACAAGTTTGTTTACATTTACAGAACATAATGCTACTTATTTACAATGTCACCTGAAAGTGAGAACAGGCATTCGCATGACACTGTTGTAGCCAGCATAGCAAGGTATTTATGTGCCAGATAATAAACGTTCATATGCCTCTTCATGCTTCATGCCCCTTCATGCTTCAACTTGTAGATCTTTTTTCAACAGTGCAAATATTTGTGATAAAACTTAATATAAAATGAGCACTCTACATGTTGCATTCTGTGTTATAATTGAAATCAATATATATGAAAATTAAGAAAAACATATAAAATTATTTATAATAAATTTAATCAGCATTCTATTCATAGGCGTGCGTACGGGTGTGCCAGGTGTGCCCAAGCACATCCTAATGTCTCAAAAAAAGTGGCTTTGCATTTTAATTTAATCGCATGATACTCTTTTAGTTTTAAAGTATGCAATGCAATAAGCGCCAAATTGCATAATATAGATGTTGTAGAAATGTATGGAAAGCCCGCGTTGGCTCGCAGCATGCGTCCCAACTACTGTGGCACCCAATTACCATTGGTCCTCCCCTCCCTCTCTGACTACTATTCTAGAAAATTATTTAACATATATAAGCAGCCGCATCAGGCGTGTCCAGCACAGTGTCTACAGTGTTTGTAATCTTTGTCGCATGTACTCTACTGAAATAACATAGCAAGCCCATGGCTTTACATTTTAATTCAATCATATGATACCCCCTTTTAATTTTAAAATATGGATCGGTTCATTGATAAGATAAGAAAAGGAGCAGACAAACTGAATTATAATGAATGTGCTGTTGGTAGTGCAAATACCTTGGACTCCTCGGTTAAGAACTTACATGAAGATAATGCTGCCACCAGTTCCTGTACGTGCAATAAACTGAGTAATGATGAACAGAAACAAACTTTGTCTCTTAGTTCAGGTCAGTGTAGTTCCTGTTCAAAGCCATCAAACTTTCCATCTGATGACCCAGTCTGTGATATTCCAATAAATAGATTAGAATGCCGGTCTCGATTATCTAGAGGTCCTTGTCAGCCTAGATTGAACATGTTTCCTAGAAGTAAAATAGGGAATAAACAAAAAAGGTTTCAGTCTGATTGGTATGAAAAGTATAGGTGGCTAGAATATAGCCCATCAAAGGATGCAGCATTTTGCTTTTACTGCCGTTTCTTCTCCACTAATGATCCAGCAAACAAAGGTCACACTGATCCAGCATTTATTGATAAGGGATTCAGAAACTGGCATAGGGCTAACAAATGTTTTAAAAACCAGCAACTGTCAAAATCTTATGTGTTGAGCTGTTCTTCATAGTCAAGTTTTAATGAAGGGAAACCTATTGATGTATTGGTGGATGAGGGCAAGCAGGCTTATCTGTCTAAACAAGAAGAACGGTGCCATAACCAAAGAGTAATGGAGCAACTGATTGACATTGTTCTGTGTTTGGCAAAAGGTGTGAGACCATTCAGAGGTCACAATGAAAAAGCTGACAGTTTTGAGAAAGGTTTATTTCTAAATCTTGTCAATATGCTCCAAAAATATGATCCCGTAATGGCAAAGCATGTGCAACAATCTCCTTGAAATGCTACCTATCTGAGTAATCACATCCAAAATGATTTAATTGTGGCCTTGCACAAAGTTGTGCAACAAAAGATTGTGTCTTCACTAAATGGAAAAATGGTCTCAATAATTGCAGAAAACACTACTGACAGTGGACACCATGAACAGATGTCCATTGTGGTGCAGAATTTTGACAATGAAAAACATAGTACAGTTGAACATTTTGTGTCTGTTCAGAGACTATTAACAGTTGATGCTCAGTCTATTTTTGACAAGTTAAATGACATCCTTGGCATTCTTAAAATTGACTGGTCATCAGTGTTATCTGTCTGTTTTTATGGTGCATCTACTATATCTGGATGCATTGTGGGAGTTCAAATGAAATGTAAAGAAAGAAACAGTGAAATACTCTATGTACACTGCTATGTGCATTGTTTGAACCTCGTCCTAGTAGATGCATGCACTTCAAGTAAACAATACAGAACTGTCTTTGATTTCTTTGGTGTTATTCAGACCCTTTATGCCTTAATGGAGGGGAGTCCTGTGCCACATGCAGTAATGCAGAAGATTTCACAAGAAGTAGAATCCCAGTTGAAGACTTTGAAGTCACTGTCAAACACAAGATGGGCATGCAGAGCAGAAGCAGTGGCTGCTGTAAAACAAAACTACTCCATCATTTTACAAGCTTTACAAGAGATTATCGAAACAACTTGCCTTGTTGATGCTAAAATAAAAGCCAGGGGCCTTATCCATGAACTAAATTCATTCAAGTTCATCTTTGCCCTTCACATGATGCACCCTATTCTCCAGATAGTGGTAAAAGTGAGTAAGGCTCATCAAGCTCCAGATTTCAATTTACTTACTGCAATGACAGGGGTGAAAAGCTTGCATGACTCTTTGGCTGCGATGAGAAGTGGCCCAGAATAGTTTCAATCTATTTTCAATGACAGTGTGAAAATGTGTGTAGAGAATGATATATCAATTCCCTCAGTTAAGAAGAGAAAAACATCCGTTCGTATTGATGACACATGTGAGTCCCAGCATCACTTTGATACAAAAGAGGAGCAGGAGAGAATAACTTCATTTTACCCACTCCTAGACTCAATGATTATGGGCATTGATCAGCAATTTGAACAGGAGACTCGTAAAATTGTGAGTGCAATGGGAAAACTGCTGAGCTTAGACATTGGCAGGGATGATATGAGAATCATTGCAAAAAAATTTAAGTGTCCTTGGATGAGTTGGAAGCTGAAGTCGGATCTGTTCCTAAAGGTAGCACTACAAACACCACCAGAGAGTGGCTTGATTGGCTAAAGGAATGGGATCAGTCTTCCATGTTCCATGTCTTTTATAAATCTATTCAATGCTTAGCAGTCTTACCTGTTACAAGCTGTTCATGTGAAAGAGACTTTTCGAAACTAGCACATGTAAAAAACAAATTAAGGGCTTGGCTACACTGGAGAGTTGCAGCTCTGGTAGTGGCTTTACAGCGCTGCAACTCACTCACCGTCCACACTTGCAAGGCACATACAGCGCTGTATCTCCCTGGCTACAGCGCTGGTTGTACTCCTCCTCTACCTGGGGAATAACGACCATAGCGTTGCTGATGCAGCACTGCTCCGCCAGTGTAGCCACCAAAAGCGCTGTTATTGGGCCTCCAGAGGTATTCAGGGTATTCCAGCTAATGGCCGTGATATATCACACTCTGCTCCAGTTCGAACTCTACTGCCCTGGCCTCAGGTGACCCGGCCTTTAAATGCCCGTGAATTTTAAAAATCCCACTTCCTGTTTGCTCAGCCAGGGTGTGGCGTGCAATCAGTGAATCTTTCCAGGTGACCATGGCTCCACATGGCAAACGAGACTCAGCATGGAGCAATGGCGATGTGCTGGACTCATCAGTGTTGGGGGGAGGAAGCTGTCAAGTCGCAGTTGCACTCTAGCCGTAGGATTACGATACCTATGGGCAGATATCAAGGGCCATGCTGGAAAGGGCCACATGACCAGGACGCGCTGCAGTGCAGGGTTAAAGTGAAGGAGTTGCGGAGTGCTATTGCAAGCCTGCGAGGAAACGCCGCTCCAGCGCTGCCCTCACGACCTGCCATTTTTTATAAAGAGCTGGACGCATACTTGGGGGTGACCCACCACCAATCCGAGGACCACGATGGACACTTCAGAGCAGGGGGAGGAGGAGGAGGAGTAGGAAGAGGAAGCGAGAGAGAGAGGTACTAGGGGGGGAAGACACGCCGGAGTCCCTGGAGCATGCAGCCAGGAACTCTTCTCAAGCCAGGAGGAAGTAGCCAGTCGCAGCAGCTGTACTTGGTGGAGGACAAACAGAGGAGCAGTTTTCCGGTAAGTGCTTTTATTTTCATGATGGAAAAATTTTGGGAGAGGAGGGAGGGTTAGGGCTGCATGCATTGCATGCCTAGATGCGGATAGCGCATTGATGTAGTCTATCACGTCGCGGTAATCGGCCTTGGTAATTCTTCAAAGTTCAGCAGACCCAGCGATGGACAGCAATGCCAAATGTCTTGCCCCACGCGAATTTATTTTGGGAGAGTGCCACTGTGGTCCTTGTCCCGTCAGGCTAGAACGCATCTCTATGCACTGGGGTAACGGCCGTGAAGGTGGGCCATGGCTAGCCACAGGCAAGCGCATAGGGTTACTTATCAGGAGCGGAATTGCATTGCTGTAGAAGACCTCCCAGACCATCCCTTACCACGCTCCCAGGTGACCTGCAGCAGCCGAGATATCTTCCAGGATCCAACTCTCCTAAAGTGTGTGTTAGAGATGGGTGGGTGTGTTGGGATGTGTTCAGTGTAGGTGCCCAGCAGCTGTTTGCTTTCCCCAATGCACAAAAACACCAGTATAGCCCTGAAGCAATCATTCCCCGCTTCCCAGGTGACGCAGCGCGAGATATCTTCCAGGATCAACTCCTGTGGAAATGTTGGGAGAGTGTTCAGTGTAGGTGCCCCTGGCAGCTGTTTGCTTCCCAACGCACAGAAACCCGAGTACAGTAAGACCCTGAAGCAATCAGTCCCCTTACTCACCATTTCGGGGCTCCCGTGGGTTATGTGCACTCTCTTTGGGATGGGAAAATTATGCTATTGTGAAGACTGTTACACTCTAACTGTGTGGAATAAACTGTCTGGTATTAAACAATGCTGCCTCTGTTAAGTGT
>NC_133769.1:201284041-201340414 GCF_003597395.2 Chelonoidis abingdonii | reverse complement strand
CAGTCAGGCAAGACCCGTCAGCGTGTTTCGGTCCAGACGCCACATCGACACGAGCCTTAAGGGCACATGTCCCGCTACCAGTTAGAAACCAACCATAATGAAGCTGCAGTCTGAGCCTGGATTAATATAAAACGCTCTACCATGTGGAAGGGCGCAGAGAGAGGGCGATGGCAATACCGCTTCCCTTCCTGCCACCAACGTAGAAGAACCAGGTAGAGTGAGCAGAACTAACCCTCCCTTCACCAACCAGAACCCTCTGACCTGAGTACAACAGTTCAGGTTGTCATTGGCCCACGTTGCCTTTACAAAACCAGCTACTTCCGCGCTGCCTAGGTCAGACTATGTCTACCCTAGGTGTAAAGTTCGGCCACTGCCTCCAAAGGACGGAAGCCTGGAACTGTATCTTGGTGCGCCCACTCAAAAATGTACAATAACACTTGGCTAATGTCAATATTATTTAGATGGCGAACTTTCTTTTTATGTCCGCGATGCTAAGGGCCGGCTATAGACTGTTACTGTCTGCCGGCCCCCCAAGCCGAGCCTGAAATGTTGTGCCTCGCACTGCCTAAGGCCGGGGCCTATAGACCTTATTGCTTGACCCCTAAGATAACAGGACTGGTGAACAAACAAGAACCCCAGAGGAGATGAATCGACCCTCCTTCTTCTTCAGGAAAGTTTAAAAAGATTCAGGCAGGACCTAAGTGGAATCAGCGATACTAATACCTCAGGCGTCTCCATCAGCAGATTCTAATTGCTACTGCTGACTTGTAACCCATGCCAGTTGACGTGATGCCGCCGTAGTTCTCAGTTGATAAGGAGAAGGCGTTCTTTAACCCTTGGGATGATTTCCTAACCCCTCCTGCAACTGTCTGTCCCTGAGTTTTTCACACCTATGTAATCACACCGCACTCACTCCCGTCAAGCCCAAACATTACCTGTTGTTTTAGCCAAATTCTCCTCAAGGCATCCTAATGCCTTGAAGCCTGTGTGGCTCTCTAGTAGCCTGCTCTCTGACGTGCAAATTCAGCCTCCAGGTGGAACTTTCAAGGTTCCTATGCTGACTAATCTTCACCCTTCCGTTCACAAATATTATGGGGTACAGATGCAGATATACTGCGGGTGCTGCTTTCCCAAGTCCTATGCTCACCATAATACAGAGATCGTAGCCCCCTTTAACCGCCAAACAGCACACTCACAGTCATTCGGCCACCGCTCAGCCTGTGCTGAACTGGTCTTTGCTCTCTGTCAAGGTTTGTATATGGTTTAAACTGAGCATCGGAGTGAAGGGTCAGTGGTCCCAAGATCATAACGGCGCTTTCTCCGTCCGTACTGTGACCTTCTGTCCCTGGGAAAGTTGGCCTGCAGCTTCTCTGAAGAGGCAGTGTTCCGAGATGCGTTATCGATACAACTTTCCGGGCCAGCTCTGTTAATTCAATGAAACGCCCAAGTGATCACCAAGCCGTCCTGGAGAACCATGGAGATACCCCTTCTATTAACGTATCAGATCTTAGGTGGGTGGTGGAGAATAAATCTTGTCCGGTATCATCTATCGCCTCCACAGTTAGGAATCCATTTTGCAAAGCAATCCACAATTGTCTGCACTTTCCCAGAGTCATGGTCTTCTTAGCTAGAATGCGATTAACGCTGCAAACTTGCATCAACAGATTCCAACTGTCGAGCTTCCCTCCAAACTGGTTACCTGACGATCCGCCGTAGCTGCGGAGTTGCCAGCTTCCAGATTGTAATAGCCACCACTCTGTCCAATGGTAGGGCAGCTCTCATCTAGTGTCCTGTAACGTCGCACAGGGTGGGGGCAAGCTCAGCACATAGCAGTCCATGTAAAGTGCTTTCTCATCTGAAGTTCTGCAGTCATGCTCATCCATCCAGACTTTCCATGACGATGTGATCCCCCCCACCAGTGCTTGTTTCCCAAGCAAAAGGGCGTTCCAACGTGTGAGTCATCTTCCGTGAACACCACACAATTCAATGTCGTTAGCGCGTCCGCGATCGCTATCTGATCGGTGTGGACTCTCTCATTGGATCTTAAGCAATAGCTCAACATGCCAAACATGAGTGCTGGTGAGACCATCAGCATATTCTCAGCAGTTCAAGTGCTCCTTTTCACGAAATCCGCCGCCAGCAACCTGTTTGATTAGAGTCAAGATGGCGCTAACGTGGATGGAAAACAGGGATTGGCTGGGTATGTGATGCAATGCATCACAGGGCATTGGGACAGGAAGCCGAAATGAACCCCCCTCTGCCCTTATCTCCGGCACCCATGGGCCAGAATGGGAAGGTTGTCTCGTGGGATCCTGCCAATACATGCACCACCCAGCACCATTGCAAATGCTCGCAAATGTGGCCACATTGCACGCGCTGTAGCGTGCAGTGTTGAGACACTGAGTGCTTTTCCTACACCCTTACGAGAACAGCTTTAACTCCCAGTGCTGCACACGCTTCAATGTAAAGCCTAACCCCTAAGAAGTACAATGTCCCACTGCTCCCTCAATAATTCATGGATTTTGTACTTGAACAAGATGGCTTCTCAGTTAATTATAGTGATGTGATTTGAGGAATTTAAGTCCATGAAACCTGATGACGACATCTCATTCTCCTAGACAGGAATGAAGATAACGCTTAATCTGTTTTGTCAATCTTGGTTAGCTCTTATTGGTTAAACAAAGAATAAATAAACTGTATCTTTGCCTTATACCTGTGTAAGGAGGCGCCCTGGCTCCCCGCCGCATCTGAGGGAAGAGCCAGCAGCAGGCACTCCGTGGGAGCAGTACCCGGCCTGTTCCCGCCCCCCGCGGAAGTCAATGGGGCTGGGACACGAAGTTATAAAAGCCAGGCCCATAGCTCAGTTAAGCCAGACACGCCGAAGAGTACAAATGTGAGGCCGAGCTCCCGCTATTTCGCCAGCTTGCTGTGCTCACTATCCGATGACGCTGCCGGACCTACCTCGCCAAGTATCCACGAGCTCAGCGCTGGCCGACTGCCCGTGCCTGGTATCCTTAAGGACCCTCACTGAATCCCCTCGCCGCTGGCCGGAGTACCGCCAGAGCCTGCGTCTCCCTCCAGTTCTCCGAGAACCTCTATGGTCTGGGACCACACCGGACTAGCGCACTGCAGAGACAGAGGAGTACACAGGGAGGAAGTTGGAATAGCCCTCGGGCGGCTGACGAAGTTCAGCGCATGATAAGGCCGATGCCTATGGCCGGGTACGGCGGGATCCCCAGCTGCACCTGTCAGTGTGTTTCGGATTGGAAGCCCTACTGAACCACCTGTCAGTGTTTTCGGTCCAGATTCCCTCACTGACCTGCCTTTAAGGACATAAAGCGCTACCAGGGCCCCGGCTGAACGGCAGAGGAGTGGTGGGCCTGCGTTCCCCCTGCCACCGTACCGGTGGCAGATCCCGCCCTTCCACCCAGAACCTGACTGTGCTACAGTTTGTTTGTGCCCCTCTAAGGTAGACTTTGCTACGGCCTCCTGCCAAAGGCGGAGCCTAAACGTTTGGTGCGTGCCGCGCCTGCAAGGGCGGGCCTATAGACCTGTGTATGCTCTGCTGCCCCAAAGGGCCGGCCTGAACTGTTTTGTTGCCCCGCTGCCTAAGGCGGGCCTTATAATCTTTTGCTTGACCCTCGAGTACAGACTGGCCGGTGGAACCCGGCCCGCCCCGTCCCGCTGCCTAGAAGGAGGCGCCCTGGCTCCCCGCCGCACCTGAGGGGGACGAGGCCCGAACCGGCGGGCTTACAACCTGGTTATCACTACAGCAAAGATTTGGTATTTTGTGTCTCCTTTTTAAGTTTGTATTTTTTAAGTAAAGTTTAGTTGTTAATTTAAAAAAAATTAAGTTTAGTTAAGTTTTAGTTTCTTTAGTTTGTTTGATGAATAAAAATATTGTCCTTTATGACTGAGTATTCAATAAATGCTCGCCTTTAAAAAAAATTAAAAATTATATTCCCTGGGTGCACACCCTAATGAAATGTGCTGCACATGCCTATGATTCTATTATTAAGAGTTTGATTAAAACTGCATTAAATTTTTTAATCATTTGACAGCCCTAATTATTACTGATCTGGTCAAACCAGGTTAATTGCAGATGATTGCATGGCTACTGAAAGTCCTTGGCTGGGCAATGTCACCTCCTGACCTCAAGTCCAATCTTCAGGGCGGTATGTGCAAGGACTTTTTCTCAACTGCAGACTATATGACCAAAAAGTGCCAGCCATCAGTGAGGGTGACTTCAGTACTCTCATGGACAGTTCTCAATAATACATCCCTATTATTGATTAAATCGAACCATCTTATACCCAGTAGTCACCACTGACAATGCATATGAAATGCCTCCAGCCTCCTGATGTCTTGTTTAAGCAACATCTATGTTTCAGAATCAGATCCATATAAGAGGCTCAGAAGTACACAGGTTTGATAAATCCGTACTTTTTGTATATAGTTTCACCTTCTTTTGGCTCCAGGGCCTGTGCAGGTCCTTCGCTGAGGCTACTAAACCGATTCTCCTTAGGATGTCCAGCTGTCTACAGCCATTTCATGACAACTTACTGTCTGGACAGATGAAATCATTCATTATTTCCACAGTTTGTCTAGCAGCACAGCTATCTTGTATTACAACTTTTGCACTGATATTCTGGATTTTTGTTTTTGCCCAAGAAGTCCTTTGTCCCAGGGCAGCTGCCACATGCAGGAAGCTCTCTAGTGTGTCTTTAAGGTCATTTGTGCCCTGGCTGAAGAGGATGATATCACCCGCATAATCCAGTTTGGTAAAAGAAGTTGATCCAAGTTATACCAGTATTTGTGTAGACATATTCAAGGAGCCAATCCATTGGATGGCAGAACAGGGCTGGGGGCAGGACATATCGAGTGGTACAAGTACAGTGATATGGTCCAGTATGCCATACCAGTAAGATATTTATAGATGGTATGGTATACCGGAAAGACACAAGAGGAGCCCACCCCCAGTCCTTCCATGCAGTTGCATCTCCTCAGTCCTCCGCTTGGGGTCTACCCTGCCTGGGCTGGGAGTTGGGGTGCTGGGGGCGGTACAGCTGCTATGCTGGAGGAGCTGCTGGCGTGGGGCAGCCTGGCAGCCCCATGTTCTTCTGCTCCTTTCGCCACTGCAGTTCCAGAGAGCCCTGATCTCCGAGGAACCGCAATAGCGAAAGGAGCAGAACGTGGGGCCGCCAGGTGGTCCCACGCCAGCAGCTCCTCTGGTGCGGCTGTACCACCCCCAGCCCTTCCACACAGCTGCGTCTCCTGAGTCTTCCTGCCTGGGGTCTGTACAGCAGAAGTCTCTGGCACAGCAGTAGGAGGACAGAAACCTCCCAACAGGTAACATGGGATAGATGTGGATCATGGGGGGAGGACAGGGAGAGCACAGGGGCCCCAGGCTGGGGGTGGGGCAGAGTCATGTGGGGAGGTCACGTGCCCCCCCCTTCTCCCTCCCATGAGTGCAGCGTACTGGCAAGAAATGATTTCTACTTGCACCATTGGACATATCCCTGCTTCACCCCAGATCTAATGTAAAACCTGTCAGACCTATGGGTCCCTCATTGCATCGGTGCCCATGAGTCATTATGTAGATCTTGAATTAATCTCAAGAAGATGTCGGGAACACCATTGCCTCACAGGGCCCTCCACAGGTCAGATCTATCAACAGAACTGAAGGCTCCCTTTAGGTCTATGTATGCTGCTGCCAAAGGACAATTGAATTCGTAACTGATCTCAGATAAAAGGTGAAGAGGAAGTATAGCGTCCATTGTAGATCACCCAGCAGTGAAGACTGATTGCTCTGAGCAATGATATTTTACAAGGAAAGGCTGGAGCAGGGCAAGTAGGACACATGTAAAAACTTTTCCAGGAACATTAAGCAGAGTTATTGACCTGTAGCTGCTGCACTCACTGAAGGACTTTCTCCTTATAAAGTGGGTTGATGATCCCTTCCTTTCACTCTACTGGTACCTTTACAGTAGTCCAAGCCTGGACAAAAGATTGGTATAATTCTACGCTTATGGGCTCTATGGCACACCTGATAAGTTTAGGTGTTATGCTGGCAGTTCCAGTGGATGCCTGTTTCACAGTTTCTATAATATCCAGCAGCATTCAAAAAACAAAGATTCAAGAGGAACAAAGGAAGCCCCCAATCCTGCAAACACTTACAACCATGCTTAACTTCACTACCATGAAATCCCATTGATTTCAATCGGACTACTCATGGTAGTAAAGTTAAGAATGTGTGTTTAATGGATTGGAACCTAACTCAACTCAGCCAGACAGTGAATCAGCTACAAACAGCCTCCTATCCACCTGCCATCTCTGGGAATATGCCCTCAATCTTCTACTAAAAATATTTTAAATAAATAAAGGGCTTTTTAGTTGATTTTGCCAACTCTCATGATTTTATCATGAGTCTTGAAATAACTGATGTTGTTCTTAAAGCTGCAGATCCTAGAGTCACATTTCTACATGAGAATTCCAGCTTTTATAAACAAAAACAAATTTCTAGCTGTCCTGATTACTGAGAAAAGCATGGAAATATGTCCCCAGTGTATTTTAAAGGCTCACAAACCAGAAGGCAAATAAATAAAAAGAACCTAAAACATATTATTTTCATCTCATTTATTTTCACCCAATTTCATGATGTTGAGGTCTTACTCATGATATGGAGCCTTTGGGGTTGCTTCATAAATGCTAAGGGCTCAGTTCTGAACTGTGGCTGAGTTGAGAGAGACATAGCTCTTCATGAGTAAGCAAGAGAGACTAATTCAGATTGGTTTTCTAGGAACTCCAGCCACCACCTCTCTAAGCAAGTTTATTAAGCTTGAAAGCACAAATTGTTTTTGGCTGATTAATAATCCTGAGGCAGGACACTCCTGTCTTAAAAATTCTCAGAACTGGTTTATACAAATTAACTAATTTGTGGATGTTACTACACCAGATATAAAAACTGATATAATCAAGAAAGTCTAATAGATTATTAGTGACTATACTGTGAGGGTCTGCTGCCCTCTAGTAAAAAGGCACTGAATAGCAAAGTAATTAAGTATTACCATTACAACATCTTTTAAAATGGAGCCATGCAGTACTTAGGCTTTGATGGGAAGGCTAATATGGAAATAGGAAAGCGCATAAGTCTTCCAGATACTATAACTTAAAAGAAAACTGCACTTAGTTTTGCTCAGAATAATGTTCTGAATAAAGGTCTCAGAATATAATCTTCAACCCTATGCCTAGCTGAGCACAAAAGAACTCTGATCGGGAAGTAGGGAGGAATCCGTCCTCCAGCCTATGAGGGGGAAAGGAGCTGCAAAGTGGCTACTACTTCAGCTTAATAGCTGGGGTACCCTCTGGAGTCTTCATGCCCCTCTTCTGCAGACTCCAAAGACCTGAAAGTCTGTGCAGTGGTCAGTCAACCTGCTCCTTACCCTACCCTGTTTCTGCTGTGCTCTAAAAAGGCTGCTGCCTTAGGAGATGCCACATAGCTGCCCTCCAATGTTGCACATGTACAGTAACTCCTCGCTTAACATTGTAGTTAGGTTCCTGAAAAATGTGACTTTAAGCAAAACAATGTTAAGCGAATCCAAATTCCCCATAAGAATTAATGTAAATGGGTTAGGGTCCACAGAAATTTTTTTCACCAGACAAAAGTCTATATTATATATATATATAAAAAAAAAAAAAAAAATTCCCCTCTCACCCCTATGGGTGGTATGTGTCTTCCTCAACCTCGGGTCCTCTACCAGAGGCCTGGGAGTTTGAGGGTTCTGCGCAGTATCTTAGCTGTTCCTAGCACTGCACTCTTCTGGACATGAGAGCTCTGATATGTTCCTGGATCTGTTGGAGCCACTCACCCAGCTTAGGAGTCACAGCCCGAGGGCTCCTACCACCCACTGGGACCACTTTGGCCTCACTTTCCACATCCTTTCTAGTTCCTCTTTTCAGGCCCTGGTATTTCTCCAGCTTCTCATTTCCTTCTTCCTGATGTTCTGTCACTTGGCACTGCTATATCTATCACCACGCTTCTTCTGCTCCTTGTCTATTACCCGCATGTCTGTGATTGGCCAGTACCTGCCTGTCCGTCGGATCTGGAAGTCCCACAGAATCTTAGCCTGCTATTCTCCACAACCTTCTGCGCGAATCTCCCACTGGTCTTGGGAGGGTCTAGCCCATTACCTGTGCAGATGTTCCTGTACACATGCCAGCCATTGGTTTGTGCCGTTCATGTTATGTGTTCCTGCCTGCATCTTACATCTGCCACTAGTGTTGGACTGTCTCTGAGGCCTCTCTGCACAGTCGGCCCACCTTGGGTCCTCTCTAGTGTGGTAGAACCCTGCTTCAATGGATCTGGTGCCCAGTGCCTGTTCCTGTGCTGCTAATGATCATGCCTCAGTGCTGTCTTTTAGTCCAGCCCTTCCAGCCACTGGGTAGATTCCCAATGTCAGCCACTTCAGCTATCTGTCGATGGTACATCCCAGAAGGTCTTGTCTGCCATGGCACTTCTTCCTGCTGGTTTCCTCCCATGTTGGCTGCTGCCTTCAGCTTCTCTCAGCAGCTCACTTGGGCCATCTTACTGATGTACTCCTGGGTTCCGGGTTCATCCAGGATCAGTGGCCTTGACGCTCACCAAGCCCCGCCCGCCTTCTTCCGGCTGGTTATACAGTCTCGGTGTTGGACTTGGGTGGAAACCTCCAATGCATTGTGAGGAGCTTCCGGTTTTCACATCGGCAGCCTCCATGTCCTCCCTTGCCACTCACTATACGCAGGGTATCTGATACCGGGCAGGCGTATCGTTATGGCGTGGATCTGTTCTCCCACGGCTGGCTCTACAGGACCTGCTCTCTCATCTTTGGTGATACTTGGATGTTGCTGTCTTCCTGCTTCTCATCGCGGTTTACCATGTGACTGCGGGATGCCAAGGTACTTGTAGCTGGTCTGTATGTCTCTATGTGCCCGCTGGTAGTTCCACCCCATCAGTCTTGACTACCTTCCCTCTCTTCACTACCATCGGCCACACTTCTCCAGTCCGAATGACATCCGATATCCTCACTGTAGATCCGCGTCAGTGGATTAGCGAGTCGATGTCTCGTTCATTCTTGCATACCAGCTTGATGTCATCCAGGTAGAGGAGGGGGTGATGGTAGTTCCACTCCTGAACCTGTACCCGTATCCACTTGTGATTATCTGGCCTGAGGGGGTTTAGCCTATGCGAACACAGCAGGGGACATGCATCACCTTGGTATATGCCGCACTTGATGGCCACTGTGCAGCTCCTCTGAGTTGACTTCTAGGTGTCTTCCATAGTCCCATTGAGTTCTTGAGGAAGGTCCTTAGTGTCCTGTTGACTTGTATAGCGCCAGACATTCACAGATCACTGTGCGGATTGATCATAGGCTTCTCCTATATCATCCAGGCTGTGCTCAGATGTCTGTCTAGACCTTGAGTCTTGGGCGACTGCTCTTATCTATGGCACTGGGTGTTTTGGCCGCTGGTGTTGTTCCCAATGCTTCTGATGCTGTTGCTCATTACTGGCCATGTGGTCTCATTATGCTTCAGTAATGATCGTCCATATAGCTTCATGTGATGGCTAAGGATGGGTATTGGCTGGTCTTCACCTGCAGTCTTTTCAGATCAAGCACTGTGATCTGTGTGAGGCCGCTGTTCTGGTGGGAGCCGACTGAAACTAATAAGTGTTAGAGTCTGTGCTAGTCCTTTTCAGGCGATTCATTCGCACAGTCCCCCGACATTGGCTCGGCTCCTAACCTTATTTGCAGCCAAAGGGAATTTCAGCCTAGTAAGCTCTGCCAAGGTGATGGAATCATCGTCTGGTCCAGGTGCTGTCCAGCTCTCATGTCGTTTGACCCTGTCTGCTGATGTCGGTTTACTGTGATGTGTGATGTGCTTGTTCTTGTTTGGGATTGCTGTGTCTGTCGTCATGGTCCTCGAGCACACTTTGCACTGGGTATGAGTCTCTCTTTCTCCCAATGTTCTGATCCAGTATTTCTGCTTTCGTCTGCTGCCTGTGGTGCTGCTGTATAGTGCAAGCGACTGCATAGCGTAGTGGTTAAGAGCGCCGCCCTTGATACGGAGACCGCCTTCTGATACGAGAGACGACGGTTCAAATCCCGGTGGATCCCAACTTTCCAGTAGGGGTCCTTGGCTAAAGAGACCCCCTAACGCGTTCAGCTGCCTACTGCAAAATATGAGAGTGACACGAACTAGGAGAGTCATGCCGGCTCGGACGTTGCCCGGATTAACAAGGTCCGCGCCAGATGTTGAGGAACCAGGACAATCTGACGATAAGTGGGCTACTGGAACAAACCATTCATGGATGAGACAAGAGAATATATATATATACACACACACACAGTATAAGTTTTAAACCATTTAATACTGTACACAGCAATGATGATTGTGAAGCTTGGTTGAGGTGGTGGAGTCAGGGGGTGGGATATTTCCCAGGGAATGCCTTACTGCTAAATGATGACCTAGCACTCGGCTGAGCCCTCAAGGGTTAACACGTTGTTAATGTAGCCTCACGCTCTACAAGGCAGCACGAACGGAGGGAGGGGAGACAGCATGGCAGAGAGAGACAGAGACACACACCCTGTGTATGTGAGAGACACATGCATTGCCCCTTTAAGTACACTGACTGCACTTTAAGTACATTGCCTTTTTAGATCAGCAAGTTGAGACAGCAGCTACTGCCAGCAAATTCCCTCCATCCTGAGCCCTGTCGTGTCCCCCCCTGCTCTGTGGAGCTGGCCCAATGGGGTAAAGGAGCACTGGGGAGTGGGACACCCTGACATTAGCACCCCTCTCCCCCTTGCACAGCAAGCAGGAGGCTCCCGGGAGCAGCTCCAAGGCAGAGGGCAGGAGCAGCACATGGGAGTGTGGGGAGGGACAGCTGAACTGGCCGGCAGTTGATAGCCTGCTGGGTGGCTGCCACACAGGGAACTTAAGGGAGCTGATGGGGGGCTGCTGGTACACCCTGGTTCCAATCCCCCACCAGCTAGCTCCAACAGGCTGCTCTTTCTGGAAGCAGTGGACAAAGCAGGCAGCTGCCAAACAGTGTTATAAGGGAGCATTGTGCAACTTTATATGAGCATGTTCCCTAATTGATCAGCAACATAACAATGTTAACCGGGATGACTTTAAGTGAGGAGTTACTGTAGACATCATGTGAGCTGTAAACTGCCACTGTTCAGGACCCTTCTCATCTGCAGGTGAAAGGGAGGATTTGGGTCATGTATAAGCACCACTGTTTCTGGCTCTGTCTTGAAGCAACTAATATATCTTTTGTGCAACAAGTATCAGGGTCCAGGTAAGATGCCTAAGAAAATGTAAACGACTTTCCATGCTTTAATACTGGTTGAAAAATTCGATGAAGACCTGTAGTGTTTAACAGTGTATTTTCTAGAAAGGTTAATGTTTACATATGATTCTCTATCTGGCTCAGTTTGCAGCATGTAAGGAAAGTGGCTGCCATAAAGTCTTTCAAATTAATGTGTGCTTCTTATTAGTGGGAACATCAATGAATTAAATATATAAAAAAATGGACACTAGTGCAAGGGCTATTGAATGGTTTTTCTGTCACTCAGTAGTTCAGATATAATTTATAAATTTAGAACAGCACAGAAATTAGTTATATAGCACCTTTTCTATTCAACAGGGTTTACGAAGTGATGAGTTAGATGCTGGCAATACACTGACTGTGTAAGCAAGGGGACTCTGGAGGAACCTGCTCTTCTGAGTGATCTTGTCTGCTTCTGCTTCCCATTTCAGCCCCTTTAGTTCTCCATGCTGTCCATCATCTTTCAATCTCTCCCACTGATTCTGTTCCCTACTTCTGCCACTCCCCGTACCCATTCTCTCCCCATCACCTCAATTGCCCAAAGCTTCTGCCCCCCTTTTCTAGTATTCCCACCTCCCTTGCCAGCAGAACACACCAGAGCAGCCAGCCAGAGGTACCTCTGCCTCCTCCTCCCAGCTACCCTAGGCTTACTTGGATCCAAAAGAGAGGGCTGTGAGAGCAAAGGGAGATGGAGGTAGTCCGCCTGCAATTTCTCTACTATAGAAGCTAACTTTGGTTGGAAAAAGGATCAGCTGGGAAGTTCCTGAAATCTTGCTAGATGCCTGATATCCTAGGAGGGTTGCAGGGATGCCTTGGGAGCTGTTAAACAATGTCATGTGAGTTGCTAACTCTTCCAATTTTAGATGCTTTGTTTCTAATTGTATTATTTTCTGATTTCTGCCAGCAAACTCATGAATTTTGCTTAGTTAAAATGACTGCCATCTCTTTATTACTTCCAGTGGGAGGGACTGACTAGGCTGCCCTCAGTTCTGATTAAACCATTTCCTGACAACCACCCCTAATAAAGATGGCCCCCAACTTCCATTTTTTCTAAGACAGAAGCCAGGCTGTCCTCAGGGAGGATGGCTACTCTTAGTGCTTATAGCTGATGAACAGTGAGTAAACATGGGAAGGGAGGCTGCAGGGAGATTGAGGAGGGAGCACTAGGGAATAGGAGAAAGAAGTCTCGGAGGGTTACGGGGTTGAGGCAGAAAAGGAAACTGAGGGAGATGCAGGGGAATGAGCACAAGTACATCCTGTGCAATTATAGTTGACCCCTGGGATGTTTTAAGGTGTACTGAGTTTTAACTTTGATAGGATTTGTGTATGATAAATATATGACTTTTTCCTGATAACTTTATTAGTGGGAAACTTTTATTTTGAAATTTAAACTATAACGGGGAAATAACCTCCCTCGCTGGCGGGAGAGGCTGAGACCCAGAAACTGGAAACAGAACCAAAAAAAAAAAACTCCTGGGGAAATTCTGTGCCACTGCATATGCACAGAATTTATGTCCCCTGCAGGTTTTTTTGCTTTCCTGCCTAAAAATAATTTTCTGACAGGGAAGCAAAGGGAAGTCACAAGAGCTGTCATGCAACCCTCCCCAGCAATATGTTTCGGGGGCCCAGCAGAGAGAGAAATCACTGTGGGGCAGGAGATGTGAATGGGGAAGACCTGGCTGGTGGCTCTCACCCTGCTTTGGCTCAGCTGCTAGTTCTGGCTGGGCTGGGGAGGACAGGACTTCTTCTCTTGCACGACGCACCCCTAGATTTTTCCCCTGGCTGAAGGATGCTCTGCAAACTCCCACCCCACCCTCCTCTGCTTCTTGCATTCATCGCTCCTCAACTGCAGGGGAAGAGATCCCTGTACAGAAAGCTGCTCCCCCATCAGCCCAACCCCCATGCATCCAGATAAGCCCCCCATATCCAGACCCTCCCACCAAGCCTCACTCCCTGCACTCAAAACTCCTCCCCCCATGAGTCCCACTCCCCCTGCACCCAGATCTCCACTCCACTGAGCCCAACCAGTTGCATCTGGATCCCACCCCCCACTGAAATTCCCGTGCTAAGCTCTATCTCCCCCACACCCAGACCCTCCCCACTGAATCCTAACCCAGTTTCATATGGAACCCTGCAGAGTCCCATTACCATTGCACCCAGAACCCCCCCAAGCTCCTGTGCACCCAGATCCCCCACTGAGCTGCCTGCACCCAGATTGCCCCACACAGAACCCTCTCAACCCACATCTGGATCCCCCCCCACCCATAAGCTGCTCCACACTTGGATCCTGGCTTGCTGAGCCTGCCCGCACACATCTTGCACGGAGAGTCAGGGCCCTACAGTGTTTGTGGGACAGGCCTGGTCCTTGCATTATGTCAGGGCTGGGTGCAGCCTCACCGCTGAGTCTCTGTCCCAGGGCTGGGGAATGCACAGCGCTCTCTGTGCTGCCACTGCCTCTGTGCTCCCCAGTGTCATGCTGGAGCCTCCACATTTCTTTGACAATTTGCAGAATTTTAAAACATCGTGCGCACAACGTTTGTGTGCGTGTTCGGCACAGCCCACCCTCAGCAGTGAACACACATCTGCAGCACACTGTCCCTCGATCACGCCTGGCTACACGTTAGCACCTGCAGGGGCCACACACACTGGTTCCCAAAACGCCTCCGGTAACCAGTCATGGGGCAGCGGTGGGAGACCCACCGGCCCGGCAGCGGCACAAACCCACAGAGGTAAGTCCCCTCCCCTACTCCTGCCGCCTCAGGCGAGCCACGGGCCGCGCCGAGCGCCGCTTTGCAGCCAATGGGAGTCAAGTTTCCACCGTCCTCAATAGCGCTTCCTTGGCTCCGCCCTCCCTCCGACGGCCGCCGCTGCAGTCACGTGATCGCTCCCCCTCCCTTCTTTCTCCGCTCACTCAAGATGGCGGCAGCTGTGCGGGCGCGGGTAGGCGCTCTAGTCCCCTGCCCTCTATGGTTGTGTGGGGCACGCTAGCCCGGTGCGGCACTCTATGGTGCGGCGCGCTGTCGCTTCCCCTTGCAGCTGCTGGGTCTAGCTGGGCGGGCCGGCAGGGGGCGCTGTGACTGCCCGGTTATCATGTTCCGGGGAGGGGGAGCCGGGGCTGGGCCGCGGCGCGCTGCTGCGGGGCGAGTGTCTGGGCTGCGCGGTGCCGGGCCCGGCGGGATGTTCCGCAAGGCGCGGCGGGTGAACGTGCGGAAGCGGAACGACTCGGAGGAGGAGGACGAGGAGCGAGAGCGGGACGAGGAGCCGCTGGGGCCGGACGGGCCCGGCGAACCCGCCATGGCCCAGGCGGCCCCGCTCCTGCCGCTTCCCACCGGCTGCGTCCCGCTCGCCGTCCCCTCCCTGACTACGGGCTACGGGGCAGGGAGCGGCCTAGGCCTGGGCTTCGGCCCGGGCCTGGCCGCGCTGCTGCCGCCGCCTTCGCCACAGCAGGGGAACGGGCTGCCGGGGGCCGGGCGGGCCAAGGAGCGGAAGCGGCTGCGGGAGAACAAAGAGGCGGCGCCGCGGGCCAGTCTGCTCAGCTTCCAGGACGAGGAGGAAGGTGAGTGGGGCCGGGCCGCGGGCGGGTCGCCCCGGCTGCACATAGCCAGCCCGGGGAGGCCGTGTCCCGTCGGGGCTCGTAGCTGCAAACCTGCCGTCCGCATGACGGCTTGTGCCCCCGCGGTGCCACGGGGGAGGGGAAACGGCCTATCGGTCCATCAGGCCAATCCCCCCCGCCGGTATAGGGCATAGTTCTTCCTTCCCGGGGCCACGTGTGACTCTGAATTTACCTACTGCGGTTTTATATTAAGGCAAAATGTTGAACGTGTGGTTCCCCGACTAAGTGGAAAGGAAAACTAGCACTTAAAGGGGGCAGGGGGGCGCATGACAGTGATTCACAGTATGTTGTTTGGGTAATAACACGAGTGATAAGATGTCTTCAGTTTTTGATATAAAAAGTGCACATGCAGGTTTTCTCGTTTGCCTTCTGTTTTTGAGCCTTTAAGATGCAATCGGGGGCGGGGGCTTATTTTTATGTTCTAATCTGCAACTGACATAGTTAAGAATGTTTTTAATGAGATTCTCATGTACTGATGTGATTCCAGGAGTTTGGGCTTCAAGAATACTTGTTATCACAAGGTTGATGAAATCATGAGAGTTTATAGCACTGAAAATATATGTAATTGCAGGGCCTACATGTCAAAAGTGTTATAGTTCTTGTATTTAAACTTTGAATTTAGATTTGTGGGATACTTTTGTTAGTAACTCTACTATGAGGTTGTGCTGTGCACCACATGAAAAGACTTAACAGATGGTAAATATTTTTGTGAGTTGTAACTGACCAATCTGTTCCCAGGTCACTTAATGTTTTCTGGTTTTCTTTGTTAAAGAAGCTGAAGAAGTTTTTAAAGTGAAAAAATCAAGTTACAGCAAAAAGATAGTAAAACTGCTGAAGAAAGAATACAAAGAAGATCTTGAAAAATCAAAGGTTAAACCAGAAGTCAATTCTCCAGCAGATGGTAATTGCAAAATTATTACTAGTAGTAACTTATATTAGCTGAAAGATTAAATACTGTTCCTAAAAATGAGTTGTGTTAAAGATGCAGTGTCAATTCTGTAGGGGGACTGAGCATTTTAATATCTAGAGTGCTCTACATATTCAGAGCAGTCTGTATAAGCATTGAGTTAATTCTCATAAGCACCCTTTTGGTGTAGATGAAATTTATCCCCATTTTGTTGATGTGGAAATATTTGTCAAGAGGTGAGGGCTCTTACTAGAAAGCTACACAGTGAATCCTCATTAGAGCTGGGATTAAAACCGTGTAGTTCTTGACTCTCATGCCTATGGTCATTTTTTTAAATTACTCTGTACTTCTATTTTCTAACAGCTAGAATTTGGAGCTGCACCTAGCACACTCCTCTGCCAGGATGTGTCCTCTCAACACAGATGGTAAAAGGAGAGCATTGAAGTGAAGTAGAAAATTGAGGGGTTGGCAGAGTGGAATTCCTTATGTTGAGATCCTATGTTTGAAGAAGTGACCTGTGTCTATGTATTCCAAACTAAGAACTGGAACAATGAGCATGGGGAGGGGAGGCAGAGACTGAGATGGGGGGAGGGATAGCTCAGTGGTTTGAGCATTAGCCTGCTAAACCCAGGGTTGTGAGTTCAGCCCTTGAGGGGGACATGTAGGGATTGGGGGCAAAAATCTGTCTGGGGATTGATCCTGCTTTGAGCAGGAGGTTGGACTAGATGACCTCCTGAGGTCCCTTCCAATCCTGATATTCTGTGATTCTATGAGAACAGGCTGAAGGAGTGGTTGGGCAAAAAGCTCTCTAACCATTAGAGTACACATCCTTAAAACCTGGAATAGAATGTAGGGTTCCTGAGTTTCACCATTCCTGCTGTCAGCTAATAACTAAAGCTTACTGGCAAAGTGTGTGCTTCATCTCCCTCTAACAACTGGCCCACATGGAGGATGGCAACCTACTACTCCTATCAGTTACTGTTAGCTTAGGCGGAGAGTCTGTGCTGTGAAGGTTCATGGCCTGCTCATGAATTATGTGAGACTCAGTATGGTTTCAAATGATGGAATTTCTATTTTTTCAGTTTGCTATTTTTAAAAAAACTCTAGGAAATTGTATAAAAAATTCCATTAAGGGAATGTTAATTATAAAGTCAAGCACTCAAAAGTGAGAAAATGCCAGAATGAATGCAACCTTCATTTGCCACTGTGTGTATGTTATGATAGTTTATGATCATGTAGTTAAAGACTAACTTTGCCCGCTGGGATCCCTGCCTCAGTCAATGCAAAAAATCTGTGTTGCTTAGGGAGTCAGTCATGGTTGTGTAGTTAATAAGCCTGTTGTCTTTAGGACCTCTGCATCACTTGTGGCAGGAAATCTAGGCCTGCCTAGGGATGGCATGCAGAGAATGAGGCAGAGGGCTGCAGAAAGTAAAGGGATGGTTTTGTAGTTAACTCAGTTTAATGGAACTGAAGAGCTGGATTCTATCCCTACCTCTGCCATAGAGTACCTATGTGATGTTGGGCAAGTCATCTAAACCAAACTTTTTACCGATGGCTACTGTGTATTCCTCCTCTTTTTTTTGGTGCCTATCTTGTGGCAGTTGGGGTTGAATTTGCAGAAATGCTGAGTGCATTCAACTGCAACTGAAGTCAATGAGATCTGTGTTCTGAACAAATAAAGAGCTATGAAATGTTAAATTCTCTGAAAATTCAGGCCATAGGCATCTCACATTGGGAACTCAAAATTAGTGTGCATTTTTGACAATGCCTCTGTGCCTGTTCCCCTTTTGTAGAATGAAAATAATGTTGCCTTACCTCACAGGGGTGTTGTGAAGATGAATGTATGTTTATGAAGCACTCATGTTAAAATGAAGTGTGTCATAGAAAAACCTCTGTTGAAATGAATAATTGTCTTCAAAGCAGTGTTTGAGTGGTGTGCAGTAAATCAGGTCTGGGGCCACACTCTGATTAATGAGAATAAAATAAAATATTGGACAGCTGCGCATTCAATGGGTACTGTCCATCTTGTGCAGTGAGCGCGGCAGGGTTCCTGTGCAAAAAAAGTGTGTGTTCAGTAATTGAAGACTGTGATGATGCATATGTATGCACAGGCAGCCTTAATTCTGACACTTCCTGGCTCTCAAATGCTTGACTATGTAAACTTAATACTTAATGTTTTCTTGGGTGTCTTCCTATCTGAGACTGGTCAGACTGTATAGTGTGAACTTGAGAAGATGTCATTGTTTTTTATTGAAACCACAACATGTGTTCTTCCCCTTGTAAGTTCAGTAGTTAAAAATTAATGTGATTGTCTGTATCTTGCTTTAGATTGCTGGCTTATACGTTAGCATATCTGGTGGTATTCTTTAAAAGTGCTTTTAAAAAATGTTCACAGAAAGAAACTGAGCTATAGGCTTTTCTCTTATAGCTGAACAGGCCATAGAGAGAACAGGACAGGTTAAGGATGCAAACCAAGAAGATGGGACTGCAAACAGTGAACAAGGTGAAGAAGAGATGGAAGTTGAAAGTGAGAAGGAGGAAGAAAAGCCTAAAACTGGGGGAGCTTTTTCAAGTGCTTTATCATCTCTGAATGTTCTCCGTCCAGGTTTGTACTTTATAGTAAATCTAGTTTAGTGGGTTTGGAAATGCGGTCTCTAACACTTGGAATGTAATGACTGATATCCAGTCAGCTGTATGCACTCTTCCTAAGCTCAATATCTACACACCCTTGAACAGATACTAGAAATGAAAATTTAAAAGTAAATGAAGTGTCCACTTTCCAATGTTCATCTGTATTCTGCTGGTCCTGTGGAAGGATATAATTGCCCAGTGTTTTTGAAGAATTATGAAAACTGAGCTGATTGATTTAAGAACTAAAATAGAATCATTTAATTTCGACAGTATCAAATAGCAGAGTTTAATGTATTGAAAACAAAGGCTGTAACAAAATGTTTTGTGTTTTGTTTTTTTTTAAGTTAAGTATTTATATGAATTCCTTCAGGTGCCAGGTTCGTGGGGTAATATTTCAAAATAAATCAAAATGAAGCATAGCTCAAACTGGAGTCTCTGGTCTTTAAAAAACTAAATAAACACCCCTACTAGTTACAGCATTTAGTTTTTCTAAAACTTTGAAATATTGAACATCTGCAAAATCCACCTCTATTTTTGATATTCTGATAGGCTGGTTGGAGAATTATCTTGTGGTGCAGGTTGGCATTATCCTTAATTTAGGCACCAGAAAATGTTCTTACACTTTTGACCCCGTATTTGAGTGTATTGACTCCTGTTAACTTGATTAAATAGAGTAAGAAACATTTTCTTAAGACCCTAAGGGCCAAAGAAATCAGTTTAAAACATTATTCTTCATGGATTTAATAACTAGAAAGTTTGCACATAAGGAAACTTTTTTTTGACTGGGGGAATAAGGTTGTTGCCTGCATGTTCATGTTTATGGCTGTCTGTGGATTGTGAAGTAGAAGGAAAAGATCTTTTATACTTGTGCCTAGTGGGGGGGGGGGGGATTTCTCCAGTCAACCCACCAGACTAATCTGTTGCTTTTAGAAGAAATAGCAAACTGATACAGTGGGTACACTTCAGATAACTTCACATCTAAATATATTACCGGTTCTAGCATATTTCTCCTTTTAAGTGAAGGGAATATTTTAATCTGTATTCTCGAGAACTGGAATTAATGTTTTAAGTGTTTTTTACTGAAAATAGGTAGGTGAACTTTCCAAACAGAAATTCCCTCTCAAAATAATGTATCTTGGGTACACACAGCAAACTAAGACTGTTTGTACAGAGTTTTCAGGCATGTTTTCTGCCTTGTTTCCCTTATTCACCCAACTTTCCTTATATCTTTGTCCTACTTTGTCAAATTCTGTGGCAGAAGTTCTCAAACTGGGGGTTGGGACCCCTTAAGGGTCATAAGGTTATTACATGAGGCGGTCACAAGCTGTCAGCCTCCACCCCAAACCCTGCTTTTCATCCAGCATTTATAATGGTGTTAAATATAACAAGTGTGTTTAATTTTTAAGGGGGGTCATACTCAGAGGCTTGCTATTTGAAAGGGGTCACTAGTACAAAAGTTTGAGAACTACTCTTTCTATGGTAATCTCTTTCTGAAGGTACTAAACCTTGAGCAAAATGAGAGGAGAGCTGCTCTCTGTTTTTACCTCCTCACACAGCTCCAGACTTTTATTAAGAAGCCACCCTTTCTCTGGGAGCACCTTCCTAGGAGAATCACCCTCCCTCCCAGCCTAATGGGCTGAGGGAAGTAGAGCAGGGACTTTGTTCCACTGCTGCTTCTTGCTGTTACTGGGAGAGAGATGCCCAACCAGGACTTCCTATTCCATGCCAGTGACTCCAGGAGTCCCAAGTGCTTACCACAGAGGCTAATGGCAGCAGAACAGAACTTCCTATTGGAGTGGGTCCAGCCTCCAGAATCCCAATCTTGTTTAGCACTACTGTAATACTAATAACAGGAATTCTAGACTGATGAACCTTGGTTTGCTGATTTATTGGAAGGTTAGTACCGTTTTGGCTCCCCTAGTCATCAGGAACACATGAGCAAGGGAAAAGAGCTGCCGCCAACAATAGTTTGTGTCTAAACTTAGAAAATTTCAAGAAAGAATTGAATCTAGAAAACTATTCACTTGGCTATATCAACTATGTGCAACAGGTGACATTATGCTGTACGTATGCAGCTTGTATATACTGCTGCATTTTCTGAAAGCCTGTGAAATATCTTTCAGGGCTTGCCTATCAAAATAGTTTCTTTTGGATTTTTTCTCTGGTTTCCTGAACAGGGAGAAAAAATGTTTGCCCTTCTTGCCCCTGGAATGTATTAAAGAAGGCCTGAAACATACATATTTTAAAATTGTCTTCTGTTTTTCTTGTTGAATATCTTGTCTTCCCTGTCTTTGCTGGAGGACTCTTAAGTTCTTAAGAGCAGAAGAGAGAGCTTTCTTAGGCCTCAGTGGAAAGGGGTGAGAGTGCTTTAACCATTACAAATCTTCTCTGCTTGGATTCATCTGTTCTCCTTACTGATAACAAATACTGATGAGTCGATATGTCTGCAGTACCATTTTTCTCAGCTGGTGTGGCAGTAGACAAGTAGCAAAGAGTCTCACTGTGAGTTTGGAGCAGTGATTGGCTGTTTAACCTTGTAAACGTATGTTTCCAGGAGAAATCCCAGATGCTGCTTTTATTCATGCCGCTAGAAAAAAGCGTCAAATGGCTCGGGAACTTGGGGACTTTACGCCTATTGACAATGAGCCGGGCAAAGGCCGCCTTGTTCGAGAAGATGAAAATGATGCCAGTGATGATGAAGATGATGATGAGAAGAGAAGAATAGTATTCTCAGTGAAGGAAAAATCCCAAAGGCAAAAGATTGCAGAGGAAATAGGTAAAATGTTTTTTGAAGGAAGGTAACATATCTAATAAATATAGAAACTATTTATTGTAGGTTACTCACCCTGACCTTTACAAGCCCTTAAACAAAATGTTCTGCATAGCTAATAGCAGTTCTGGTTTCCCATAATCCACATTGTACTTTGGTATAAATATGTTATTTGAACTCAGTGTCATAAAACTTTAATGATCCGTTTTAAAGAATTATGGTAAAGTAGAATCTGGCTAATAAACACCCTCAATTTGCACACGAAAATAACCCCTTTTTGCTTTTGAGCCAAGCTTGGTAGCACAGTGCTTTTCTGAAGCTTCATGAAAACTTAATTATACAAAATATTTGTGGTGAACTCTTAGGTATAAACTAATTAAAGCTATGCTTGTCAAATGAACAAAATGTATCGTGCCATATTCTTTTGATTATTTACTGGCTAATGTGTAAAATGAATTTATGGCAGATCTGGTCATGGAAGATTAGCAAGGTTCTACTGCATAGGCTTGTAATAAACATTAGATGTTTTTTCTTACTCTGTTTACGTAAATTTAACTATTGGAATTTGGAATGAAATATTCTTGGTATAAATCCATTATCTCCATTTTTATCTTATCTATTCATTTACCCTGTGTGCTCAGGTATTGAGGGAAGTGATGACGAAGCTCTCGTAACTGGGGAACAGGATGAAGAACTCAGTCGATGGGAACAGGAACAGATACGAAAAGGAATTAACATACCTCAGGCATGTATTCAGATAGTTCAAAAAAGATGGTATATTTTTTGGAAAAGGATGTTGAACATTTCAGTGCATATATTGAATAAAACTTCCCCAAACTCAAACCAGTATTGGGCTGGCTGGTATAATTTGATCTGATGAGATTAGTGGTGTAACTTTAATTTATAAAGTCCTCTCATATGGAAGTAGGAGATGTCTTGCTCCTGCTTTCTATTCATTATGGAAGAGTAGTGAGCATTGTTGTAGCATTGACCAGCACTTACTAGCTCACTAGGGCCAGTAAGTAATGAAGCTTTGAAGTGAGCTTTGTTTCTATTATTCCTGTCCAGAATGTTAGGAATGCATGGCCTGATACTGCTGCAACTAAAGTCAATGGGAGTTCTGCCACTGATTTCAGTGGGAGCAATATCAAGTCATGCTGCCAAGATATTATAATAAACTCTAAAGCCTGAATAAACATACATGTTCATCCCAGATGTACCAGTGCCTGAGCCTAGTCTTGACTTGAGCTAGGAGAAATATTTTGGCCAAAAAATACAGATTTGGGTTGAATTAAAAAATTTGTGAATTCATGTTGGATTCACCAAACTGGTTTAGTAGGGGGAGGGGAATGTGAAAAACTTGTTTAAATAAAAAAAAAAAAAAAAAAAACTCCCAGAAACCTCAAAACATTCAATTTTGACACTTTTTTTTAAAGCAAAACATTTTGATTTTTGTATATTCAAATCAACATTTTGTTTCAAAATTTACTACATTTATTTTTGACATTTCATTTTGGATTCAACAAACTTTTTGACTCAAAATTAATTTTTTTTATTAGTACGGTCTGCAAACTGAAAACTCATTTGTACAGCTCTACCTGTGACCTCTTGGGAAGACTCAGTACCTGTGTAGGATTATGCCTTGTGGTAGCTGTGATTCGTGGCTTTGTAGAAATGGTGAAGTAGCTGGCCCAGAGTTGGAAGGGGATATAGTTGGCCTTGAAAGCTGTTTTCTGGAATTGTTTGTAAGGGCTTTTATGGTTTGTAAGGGTTATTATGCTGTATTAACAGCAGAGATTAGTACAGCCTAGGATATTTAGTAATTGGGTGTTGCAGGCTTGCTGAAAGTAGAATTCATTCAGTAGTATGCCATGAGCTATTACTACAAATAATGATAACCATGCTAAGAGATTCTCCATGGAAGAGATTGCTTCTGTTAATTACTATACACCATAATTCTGTGACCATCTTGGCTCTGTTTGTTCCTATCTAACTTTTCCATTAGGAGGTTATGAAAAATTTTAATAACTATTGAAATTTTAATAACTATTGTGATTTGAATAACTTCTAGCTCCGCATAGAAAATGTCAGATCTAAATTACAAAATGTTTTTAAATGAGTAGCATAAGCATTTTGAGTATTACATGTCTTGTTTCTATAGGTTCAAGCAAGTCAGCCTACTGAAGTGAATAATCTGTACTACCACAACTCTTATCAGACAATGTCTTATGGTTCATCGTATGGCATTCCTTACACTTACGCTGCTTATGGATCATCAGAGACCAAGTCTCAAAAAACAGATAATACACTTCCTTTCAAAACTCCCAGTAATGAGATGACTCCTGTTACTATTGATTTGGTAAAGAAACAGCTTAAAGACAGGTAGGGCAGACCATCTATTTTAGACTTAAAAGACTTGTCCTCTAGCTTTCTATTCCCTCAGGCACCCTTTAATCTTGAGCAAATGCAGAATTTCATCGCTGGAAAACCACTGAAATGGCACATTTAAAAAAATTTTTAAAAAAAATGAAGATAACATTGAAACTTTGTTCAAAAGTCTGCCTGGATTTCTTCTGTGGAAGTGACGCTTTTGAAATGTGGCAATTTGATCTTTTTGAAGACAGATCTGAGTTGCATCTTCTGGACACTGAAAAATCTTGTCAAGAATTGAAAGGACAGTGAGATATTTAGTTTACGAAGTAACATTTTTATAAAGTGTGTAAATCAGTTTTTTTTTTCCTGAATACATATCAATTTTACATTTTAGGCTAAAATCTGCAGGTTTCTTAGGGCTTAAACATTGTAATCTCCTTGTTCAGTATCAAAGATCCTACTGCATGAACAATCCAATTGCAATAAGAAATATTTTAGAATGAACAGCTCACACTTTTTTGGTAATATCTTCAAAACTGGTTTGTATGCCCTTTGTCTTAAAAACTTTCCATTAGCTGAAGTGAGTCTAGTCAGTGCAGTATAATAAAGGCTGTATTATAGATGATATTTCATGCTAGATATAGCATAATGCCTTTGCTTTTAATATAATTTCTTAAGGCTCTGTCTTGCAAGGTTCTAAGCGCCTTCAACTCCTGTTGAGATTAACAAGAGTTGACTGTACTCAGTACCTCACGGAGTCTCGCCCATTGTAACTTAAACTACTCTCCTTGCTGGTAAGAACTGGAGAAGAGAGAAAGCATTGACAAATC
Source organism: Chelonoidis abingdonii (assembly GCF_003597395.2). Classification (NCBI taxonomy): domain Eukaryota; kingdom Metazoa; phylum Chordata; order Testudines; family Testudinidae; genus Chelonoidis; species Chelonoidis abingdonii. Next base: position 201,315,922 of record NC_133769.1, on the reverse strand, counting down.
ATGGGCAATGAATGTATCTTGAAAATATTTTCCTTATAGAAATTTGGTACTTGTGCTCTCTTACTCTGAAACAGGTTAATATCTCAACAGTTTGCGTTATCTAGACTTTTCAATGTAAATTTATCTATCCATTGTCCCTCAGGTTGGACTCGATGAAAGAATTGAACAAAGCCAATCAGCAGCAACATGAGAAACATCAACAAAGCCGAGAGGACTCTACCAAGGCAATTGAACGATTAGAAGGGTCTTCTGGGGGTATTGGTGAACGGTATAAATTTTTGCAAGAAATGCGAGGGTATGTCCAAGACTTGCTTGAGTGTTTCAGTGAAAAGGTAAGAATGCAAAAACATTAATCTCTTTTCAATAAAACAGAAGTAGGGAAGCTTAGTACAGGCCAAACACATGCCTCCTTGTACTTACACACACACACGCACCCCAAATAAAAAAATCTGAGCATACTCAACAGAAGGTTTGGTTTTAGAGATGATGAAAAGTCACTTTTTCATCACACTAAGCTTGTAAAGAGAAGTCTCAATTCTACAGTGTAACAGATCTCTAGGGTACTTCCAGTTGGAATGTAAGTGCCGACTTGACTGAAATGTGGTTTTGTTAGAATGTTTAAGAAATTGATTTTATTTTTTTATTTACTCAAACACTTCCATATACACAGATTGGATGCCATGTTAACGGATAAAGTTAGTATCCATTATTGCATTGAGGTAAAACGGGGTTGAGGTGCAACACTGACACTTTCTGGAAGCATTAATGAGTGCCATATAACACATTTCTGCTTTTTGCTGTAAATGTTCTGCTAGTAGACAGCTTAAAATATTCGCAGTCTGTTTGGCTGGAAAAGTTTTAGAATCAGCATACCTAGCTGAAGATTTCAGAATTTTTTAGCTTTTTTTTTTTTTTTTTTTTTTTTTTTTTTTTTTTTAAGGCTACTCTGTTGTATACTTGAAAATTAATTCTTCCAAGTTAATCTCCCATGTAAGATAATGGAAATATCCATGATATTTAAATTCGGTAAACATTAGTATAGTTTAATTTTATGGAAATCTAATCTAACTTACTGTAGTTAAATTTGATGAAAAGATTACATGCTAATCTTATGGGCCATGTGTATGTTACACAAGTGAATTGCAGTACAGAGGAGAGAGCATAGATGTAGGCTTTATCACTCCTCTTTTCCTGAAAATAATTTTTGTTATATGCAATAGGAAGCTGTTTATTACATAAATTACATAAGCTAACAGAACTGAGTGTTTAAGATGGGAAAAGTGGCAGCTTTTACTTTTCTGTCTGTAGGCTTCCCTTCACACCTCCTAAACATTCAGGTTGATAAAGTAATTGATTCTTACTATAGTGAGATTAGCCGCTGTCTGTTGCTGGTGGAGCTCTTCAGAAAATCCCCCATCTGTACTCTGAATCTTCACCACTACGTATCAAGCAGAATGCCTCTGAACAACCGCTGTGTAAGCACTTGAAACACATTACTCTCTAACTTTTTCTCTGAACAGAACAATGCCAGTTGAGACTTCATCTAATCTTTTTAATGTTAACAGTTAAACCAGTGATCAACCATTTAGGGGAAAAAAATTGGGAATAAGTAACTACCTTGGTCCTCAAAACTGGGCTGTGTGGAAGATGGACTGTGTTTATTTCATTTGATCCACTAGCCATGCTATATGCTGCTTAACTGAAGAAGCAAAATTTTTGAACCTGTAGCATTGTTAGCTGACTATAGGTAATGAAGTTGACAACTTATTACTGCCTCATTTTGTTTTTGTGTGTCTAAAGTACAATCCAGATAAATTTATGGAATTGGCTTCTCTTCTCAGACCTTGTCTTTATTCAAAATTGCACCAGTTTAAAGGTCTGACTTCTATAAACAACTGCAAAACAGTGTGGACATTTAATTTGTTTTAAACCAGGTTTATTTAAAAAAAAAAAAAGGTGTCCACACCAGTTTGCAATTTAAATAGGTCTTAAAAATCACACCTTTACATTGGTGCAGTTCCGAATATGTACAAGACATTGGTCTACACTAAAAAACTAACTGACCAGTAATGGACCAAAACCAGTTCTAATACTAACAGTTCAGTTATTTTCAACATTGGTTTACGGGATCTGTTGCTGATAAACATGGGCAAAAACTGGTCAATTTCCTACTATAGATGGAGGTATTTGAGACTTGATTTTGTTAAATCTACCTTTCTTTAGTATGCCATTGTCTGTTCTCATCTCTCTCTGGATGTTCTATAGATGACTTGTTAGGGTAAAAAAAGGCCTTAACTTTAATATTTGCTAAATCTTGTGCCTATATAAAGCAATACTTTCAGTAAGTTGCCAAAAAAAATTACATGTAAACTAAGCCCTTGCTTCTACAATTGGCTGCACCCAAGCATACTCCTGCATCCATACAGAGCAAATTTGGCTTCAGTTGAAGTCCACAGAGATACATACACAAAGTGAACTGTAAAATTGGGGCCTAATGCAGGCAATTTGACTAATATTTAAATATAGCATGAAATACCAATTGGTATTAAGTATGCTCAAATTCTATGTATTCCCTAATTCTGTGGCCACAGAATTTGCACTGAAATCCACCGCCCATCTTTCATGAATCTGTAATTTGTTGTTGCAAAGATCTGTAACCCCTGAAAAGGTAAAACTGTGGGGCAGCATAAAATAACATGGAGGCAGCCACACTGCAGAATTTTCATATTAGGTTGTTAAAACCTCTTTCATTTTATTTAAATAAAACTGCAGCAGTAGAATTTCCAGTCTGAATTTAGAGATGCAGAATTTTAGATTCAGGTTGCCCTGGGCCTTGGGTATCTCATGTTGGCTTTAATTTGTTTTAAATTTTGTAATAATGCAGTTCATATACCACTGTAGAAAACTTCACAGAATAAATTTTTTTATTGAAGCTAATGTTAAAAAAATTTATGTAATACGCAGGTTAAGAAAATAGTGTCTGTACATCTGGGCATAGTGCTTAGATATCCACAAATACAAAATTTTGTTTTAAGAGTCGTAAGATACATATAATGCATAATCACCAATAACCCAAATTTAGGTGAATAAATTTAACAATACAGTTTAGATATTAGAATCTGAATACTCAGGTACATCACTCATGAAAAGTTTTACAGAGAGATGGTTGTGGAAAGTAAAATATCAATGAGTGAAGACTGTCTTATAGTAATTGAGAATTTAGGGTAGGTTTACTATTGATGTATCTTGTTCTAGAACATTTAAACTGGTGAGGATTGTGGTTAGTCATTTTCACATTAATGCTGGCACTACAGGGAAACTTTTTGGATGAATGAGCACAAATGAGTTCATGACAATACATTTTTTTCTTCACAAAGAGATTGAACAGAGATGTGGAAGTTCTAGTGGTGTATAGACTTACTCTTACAATAATGAGAACATTTTAGTTCTATAAAATTGATCTCGTCTCCCTGCTATCCCTCTACCCCCCCACCCCCCCGAGGGGGAGGAGATCTTTATGAATTATTTACTTTTTTTTACTTAAAAATATGCTAAGTATCAAGCAGTTTTAGATATGAAAGAATTGCATTTCACACAATACTGAAGTGAAACCTATACTGTAGTAACTGTTACATAAGTTTTAGGATAAAGTAGAATCATAGAACTCGAAGGGACCTTGAGAGATCATCTAGTCCAGTCCCTGGCACTCATGGCAGGACTAAGTATTACCTAGACCAGGGGTAGGCAACCTATGGCATGTGGGCGGAAGCAGCACACGAGCTGACTTTCAGTGGCACTCTCACTGCCCAGGTTCTGGCCACCGGTCTGAGGAGGGGGCTTTGCATTTTAATTTAATTTTAAATGAAGCTTCTTAAAACATTTTAAAAACCTTATTTACTTTACATACAGCAATAGTTTAGTTATATATTATAGACTTATAGAAAGACTTTCTAAAAACGTTCAAATGTATTACTGGCACATGAAACCTTAAATTAGAGTGAATAAATGAAGACTTGGCACACCACTTCTGAAAGGTTGCCAATCCCTGACCTAGACTGTCCATGACAGGTGTTTATCTAACGCAGGGGTCGGTAACCTATGGCATGCGTACCAAAGACGGCACGCGAGCCAATTTTTAGCAGCACGCTGGAGCCTGCCCGTACTCCAGCATGCCATTAAAAATCCTGCCCGGCCCGGCCGGCTCTCCTCTGCCCTCTGCTCCCCCTGCGGGGGCAGGGAGCAGACACATAGTCGTGCGCACGGAGTGGCCAAATGGCCCCACTCTCACAGCACGGCAAGCTGCGGGGTCCGTGCTCTGGGGCCGGAGTGCTGGCTGAGCGCAGCAAGCTGCTGGCCCCCCCCCCGTCGTCCCTCCCCTGGAGCCCTGCCGCCATCTGCAGTGCTCTGGGGTTGGGGCTTCGCGTCCCACGGGGCAGCGTGTTTGAGGCTCCATGCAGAGCCAAGGTAAGGGCCCAGGGCTGGAAGGGTTGGGTAAAGGGGGGGGCAGTCCGGGGACAGGGCGGGGGGGGGTGGTGGGGAGTAGGTCCCGAGGTGGGAATTTTCTGGGGGGTCAGTCAGGGAGCGGGGAGGGTTGGATGGGGCAATGGGAGTCCCAGGGTTTGGTGGGGGGGCAGGGGTGGCTAGGGGGCAGGGCAGCAAGGGAGTGGAAGCGTGAGGGTCGTGAGGGGTGCTCTGAGGGGGTGGCAGGGGACAGGAGCTGGGTACGCTGCGGGGTTGTATGAGTTGGGATTCTGGGGGTCCTGTCAGGAGGCAGGAGGTGCGAGAGGGGTGGCGCAGGCAGGAAGCGGGGGGTTGTATGGGTCCAGAGTTCTGGGGTCCGTCAGGGTGGGGAGCGGTTGGATGGGGCATAGGGGTCCCAGGGATCTGCTGGTGACGGGGGTGTAGTAAGGGTTGGGGCAGTCCGGGGACATGGTTAGGGGATAGGGTTCAGTCAGAGGAAAGGAACAGGGAGGCTTAGATGCGGGTGGGGTCCCTGGGGGGCCCAGGAACAGAGTAAGTCAGGGGACAAGGAGCAGGCAGGGTTGGGAGTTCTTAGGGGGCAGTCATGAGCCCTCGTGCCTGAGCCCTGAACCCCCTCACACACCATTGCCTGAGCCCTGTACCTCCCCTCATACGACACCAGCCTTCTGCTTGACTCCTTCATCCCCCTTCCCCTCCCACAACCCTAGCCCTGACACCGCACCCCCACCCATCCCCACCCCCCCTCTGCCTGACACCTATAATCCATCCCACATACCCAGCCCTGACTCCAGTCCTCTGCCCCCAGCCCTGCACAGCCTGCTGCTGGTCTTGGGGTCTGGCTGATAGACCCTTGCCGGCCGGGGTCCTGGCCGCAGGCCTCACTCAACTCTCTGCCAGCCTAGGTGAACAGAACCCTAGACCAGCAGTGGGCTGAGTGGGCCGGCAGCATAAGATCAACATTTTAATTACATTTTAAATGAAGCTTCTTAAACATTTTGAAAACCTTGTTTATTTTACAATACAACACTAGTTTAGTTATATAATATATAGACTTATAGAGACACATCTTCTAAAAAACATTAAAGTGTATTACCAGCATGCAAAACCATGAATTAAAGTGAATACATGAAGACTCGACACACCGTTTCTGAAAGGTTGCCGACCCCTGATCTAACCTGTTCTTAAAAATCTCAGTGAAGATTCCACAGCATCCTGAGGCAGTTTATTCCAGCACTTAAACCCAGGGTTCTCAAACTAGGGGTCAGGACCCCTAAGCGGGTCATGAGGTTATTACCGGGGGGGGGGGGGGGGTCACAAGTGGTCAGCCTCCACCCTAAACTCCGCTTTGCCTCCAGCATTTATTAATAAATGCTGGAGGCAAATATATAAAATTTTTATATATTTTTATATAAATATTAAATATGTAAAAAAAGTGTTTGGTTTTTAATTTATTAGGGGGTTACACTCAGAGGCTTGCTTTGTGAAAGGGGTCACCAGTACAGAAGTTTGAGAACCACTGGCTTAACCATTCTGACAGGAAGTTTTTTTCCTGATGTCCAACCTAAATCACCCTTGCTGCAATTTAAGCCCACTGCTTCTTGTCCTATCCTCAGAGGTTAAGGAGGAAAATTTTTCTCTTTCCCTAGTAACAATCTTTTATGTACTTGAAAACTGTTATCATGGCCCCTCTATCTTCTCTTCTCCAGACTAAATAAACCCAGTTTTTTCAATCTTCCCCAATAGGTCATGTTTTCTAGATCTTTAATAATTTTAGTTGCTTTTCTCTGGCCTCCCTCCTGTTTGTCCACATCTTTCCTGAAATGTAGCACCCAGAACTGTACACAGTACTCCCGCTGAGGCCTTATCAGTGCAGAATAAAGCAGGAGAATTATTTCTCATGTCTTGCTTACAGCACTCCTGCTAATACACTCCAGAATTATATTTGCGCTTTTTTTTTTTTTTTTGCAAGAGTGTTACACTGACTCATATTTGGATTGTGATCCACTATGACCCCTAGATCCCTTTCTGCTATACTCCTTCCTAGGCAATAATTTCCCATTTTGTATTGTTCCTTCCTAAGTGGAGTACATTGGTACTTATCGAGTTTAATCCTGTTTACTTCAGACCATTTCTCCAGTTTGTCCAGATCATTTTGAATTTTAATCCTATACTCCAGAGCACTTGCAACCCTTCCCAGCTTGGTATTGTTCGCAAACTTTGTAAGTGTACTCTCTGTGCCGTTATCTAAATCATTGATAAAGATATTGATCAGAACCGGATCCAGAACTGATCCTCGTGGGACCCACTCAATATGCCCTTCCAGCTTGGCTGTGAACCACTGAAAACTACTCTTGACAGTTTTCCAACCGGTTATGCACACACCTTATAGTAGCTTCATCTAGATTGTATTTACCAAGTTTGTTTATGAAAAGGTCATGCAAGACTGTATCAAAAGCCTTACTGAATTCAAGCTATACCACATCTGCTGCTACCTCCTTATCCACCAGGCTTGTTACCTTGTCAAAGATGGCTATTAGGTTGATTTGACATAATTTGTTCTGGACAAATCCATGCTGACTGTTACTTATCACCTTATTATCTTCTAGATGTTTGAAAGTTGATTGCTTAATTATTTGCTCCATTATCTTTCCGGGTGCTGAAGTTACACTTACTGGTCTGTAATTCCCAGGTTGCCCTTATTTCTTTTTTATAGATTGGCACTTTTTCCAGTCCTCTGGAATCTCTCCTGTCTTCCATAATTTTTCAAAGATAATCGCTAACGGTTCAGATATCTCCTGAGACAGCTCCTTGAGCATTCTAAGTTGTATATAATCAGGCCTTGTTGTCTTGAAGACATCTAGTTTGTCTAAGTAATGTTTAACTTGTTCCCTATTTTAGCCTCTCCTTCTGCTTCATTTCCCCTAGCATTCAGTATGTTAGATGTCCAATTGCTAATAGCCTTTTCAATGAAAAGTGAAACAAAAAAGTCATTTAGCACTTCTGCCATTTCCACATTTTCTGATGTCCCCCCCTCCCATCCCCCCGATTGGTCTACCGTGTCCTTGGTCATTCTCTTGCTTCTAATGTATATGTAGACTGTTTTCTTGTTACCCTTTATGTCTCTAGCTAGTTTAATCTCAGTTTTGTGCCTTGTCCTTTCTAATTTTGTTCGTACATACGTGTGTTATTTGTTTATATTTAATCCTTTGTAATTTGACCTAGTTTCTACTTTTTGTAGGACTTTTTTAAAATTTCTGATCATTGACTTAACCAGGAGATCTTCAATGTTAAGGGCCAAATCCTGCATTATCTTCCATGGATAATTCCATTAATTTTGCTGAAACTACTTGCATGACTAGTACTCACACAACTAAAAGTTTGCAGAATCATGCCTTAATACAATTTTAGTTTAAAGCGCAGGGAGAATTTTAGGCAGAATGTAACAATACCTTTGTCCTGGCTAAACTTCAGTTCAAGTTAACACTTCTTGCATTACCTGCAGTGCTATAAGATCTGGAATGATCACAGATGATCAGAATCCTGACTGCATCTCATCCAAGTGATGGCAACTCCCACAGCAGAGTGCCCCACAATGCATGCTGTCATTGGGATTTAACTGATTTAAGTTAGGTTGAAGAGTGCCACCTGCTGATTTGGTGCAATCACTTCTTGCAGGAACTAGGTGGCCTCTTATTCCAAGACTTTTGCCTTCGTGCTGCTTAGTTTATAAGATGTTAGAGGGTCACAAAACAAGGAATGGCTTTCAGCCATTCTACCACCACAATTAACACTGTTTTTGGCTCTCTTAGAAGGTAAAGATATTGGCCCTTGCTTTTATTGTATAGACATGGAAAAGATGTGGGAGGGTGAGACTATTTGTGGATGTCCAACTGTATAGTTAGTTAAATTGTATTGTAATCTGAATAATCACAGTATTGATATATCACCAAAGCACACTTTGGAAATAATTGTAAATAAAAACTGATGCAAATGGAATGAGATACTGTGCACAAATCTCTGCACATTGATTGATTTTTTTCCTGTTTTATTTGTTACCTTCTTTTCTCAAAAAAACAGATATTAATGGATTAAAGAATTAAATACATATGAAATTTAAAACTGTAAGTAATAGGTAGTGTGAGCCCTGAGGGTTGATCACCAGCTGCAATAATGTGGATGTGAAAAGTACTAACTCCTCAATTTATTTGATCCCCCAGAAGGAATCTGTTTTGAATGTATTCAAACACTCATGCATAAGTTTAGTTTGTCTTTTGAAGTTCAGACACTGATTGGAGGAAACCTCTGGGGACATTTTAAAACATTCTTTCAACTCTTCAGTTAAAATTTATAGAAGAAGCTATTTTCTTTATGAACACAAACCACAATAAAGCTAGTATATGTACTTCACCCTTCAGTTAACATTTCTGTTTGGTTGCATCCGTTTTTGAAAAGTCTTGTAAATCTGAGTTCAGAATTTATTTAACTCTAGAAAATTTTTAAACTTCTTTGTATCCATTTGCAATTAGTTCAAGAAGCTGTTCTGACCTGTTGTTGCTGATGTTCTCAGTCCAAGAATGCTAATGTGAAGAGCTGACGCTTTTCTTTTTTCCCTTGCTATCAAGGAAACCCTGACTTGTAGTTCCTTTGGGTACCTGCAGTGGCCATTTCAGCTACAGTACCTTTTAGTGTTAAGCTTTGTTGGAGGAGTTTTCCAAATTCTGACTCCAGTTCAGATTAGTTCAGAAAACATTTTTCTGTAGCCTTTATTTATAAAAAAAAAAAAAAAAAAAAAAAAAATTGGATTTTAGGTAGCAGTAAAATGCTTGATCTAAAGAGCTGAAAGATTTTGAACTAGACATAACTCAGAGGTAAGGAGGCCATACCATAAGTGTTTAATGCCAGATATGAATACATTACAGGAGGTATCTTGCCAAATAAACTGAGAATTACTGTTTGTTGTATTTAAATAGAAATATGGCCAGTTTTAAGTCCTTGGTGCCACGAACTGGTATCGCCCAACATAAGCTATGAGGCTGCTGTTCAACACAGTAAATTCTAATTGCTATAATATACAATTACTTTAGAAGTAAAAGTACAACCGAAATACATTAGTTGTATTCAAAAGTGAGTAGCAGATCATCACTGACTTAGACTCCAGTTCTGCGAAGATTTACACAAGTGAATAGTTTTTCTTACATGACCAGAACCATTGAAGTGAAAATTATGCTCTTGAGTAAATTTTTTCAGATTTGGAGCATCCGTTTTCATACACAATAGCATGTGGCTGATGTTTCAATGATAAAATTCAGTAATAGTAAATGCGCTCATATCAATCATTGGCATTCATTTAGTAAGTTTGGTGTGTATTTTATTTCTGTACTGCTTATTGTCAATAGCGTACTTTCTCAGTAAACTAATTTTGAATCAATATTTAGTATCTGCTGTTGTAAAAATAAGTTCTGCTAATTGTAAACATTAGCACAAAACACTGTTTACAATACATACAGTGAGGACAATCCCACGAATACATTTGTGGCATTTATACTCTAGTTCTGCATCTCTTTAAATCAGCCGTTAACTTACTGTTGAGGCTTTTTGCACTGCTGCTCAGTCAGTGAAAACTACTTGTACAACTTTTGTATTATAACTGAAAGCCATTATAAACTCTGTCAAATGCATGTATTGGCTCCAAAGATATCAGCTGGTAAAAGAAAACAACTGATGTATCTAAAAACTGCCTACATTGCATCTTGGAATAGTATGGTACCCCAAACAATTAGGCACCTGAAGAGTTTGATATTACGTAGTGTGTTATATTTTTACAGGTGCCCCTGATTAATGAACTCGAGTCAGCAATGCATCAGCTGTACAAACAGCGAGCTTCCCGCCTTGTCCAAAGACGACAAGATGATATTAAAGATGAATCTTCGGAGTTTTCAAGCCATTCAAGTCAGTCCATCTTGAAGGTTTTTATTATTCATTAAACAACCTTGTTTACTTAGTATGATTGAATTTAAAAATAAATACTGTACAGCATGATTGACTTAAAACTTATCTTTTGTGACGACTAGAAGCAAATTTAGATTTTTAAAGTATTCTGATCAGTTTTGTTTAAATACTGAATCATTCTTACTCTTGAGACTTTATCTCTCCTATCCGCTAGTCTTAACTGTATATATTTTTTTCTCTTTCCTAGCATTCAGGATATTTGAGAGTAGTGATGTTTGGAATGAAACTTTTTCCTTATGTCAGGCTCTCTTTTGACCTACTTAAATTAATGTAGATACAAAATTCATGATATATCTACCATTGATGTGCAAACAGGATTTTTTAAATGTTAATAATCTGAAGACTTTAAAAAAGTACAGTTTATTCTGTTAGCAATAAGTGTTATGGTTCAACAGTGTAAGTTTCAGACTCTTAAAAAGAAAAGAGAAAGCACTTCAGAGCTAAGGAGGCTGGAGGATAGTTCCTCTCTTCTCTTAGCCAAATTTAAGTTGTAGTATTCAGATACTAACTTTGTAATATTACAAATACTTGATACACAATAGAAAGCCTCCTTTTGAGACCACTGCTCCAGAAGTGGAAATCAGTTTTTAAAAAATTGGTCCGTATCTCCGTTCTGGTGATGACTATTAAATGCGTAAAATAAGTTCTGCAAAAAAACCAGATGCTCATTTTATCTACCATTTCCTTGAGATTATTTTATTCTACGTACTAACGATATCAAGTAAAATTTCACTTGGGTGCTTTTAAAAACTTTCCCTGAAAGTGGTAGATCTGGTTTCCTGCTTTTAAGGAGATTTCCATTTAAAAAGTGTTCTTGTCCTCAGTTGTGTGGTGGGTTTTTTTTAATATATGTAGAAAACATGTCCTCTGAGCAATCGAAATTCACCTTGGTCCCCACTTTCTGGTATCCACATCTATACCCATTACCCATCCATCTATTTAAGAACAATAGAAAATGGATTTTGTACCTCGTTACAAAACTACATTCTCATGCCCACTGCAAGTCCCTTTTGAAATAATATTCAGCATGTGCACAAAGCCTTTTTAACTCTAAAGTTAAAATCACTCACCCTCTTTTGAGTGCTCCGTTGAACATGGGCCTCGTGCTGGCTCTCCCATTTACCCTGGGTGCATTGCTTTGAGGCCTGTGATATGCCAAGTATGCTCTGAGCAAATTACTTAGGGAGCCTACAGTGGGGCATGTTGGATTAGAATGTGATTTTGGGGGGGAGGAATGGGAAGAGTTTGGATACTGTCATAAAGGGGAAGCCTTATCTGAAGCATGGGAGCCCTGAGAATATATTTTGGTAAATAGATATACATGGATATATTCCTGAAATGTTTGTCTTGTCCTCCTCTCCACCAAGACTAGTAACAAGTGTCAGTCGGATTCTCAATCAGAGGTGCATAAACACATCAACTTGACAATCAGCTCACTTTACTCCTTATACCAAAAAGTTGTTACCTTTGGAATGGACTTAAACATGTTCCCCAAATGGTTACTTTACTCTGTCTTGTTACAATCCGTAACATAATCTTGACAGATGTAACCTATTGAACAAATTACAACTTCACCCATGCTCTAAAGCAGCTGTTCTCAAACTGGGGGTCAGGACCCCAGAGTAGGTCGCAACCCTGTCTTACGGGAGTTGCCAGGGCTGGCTTGGACTTTCCGGGGCCCAGGGCCTCAGCACTGGGGCTGAAGCCTGAGGACTCCAGTCCTGGGTGGCGGGGCTTAAGTTACAGGCCCCTTGCCTGGGGCTGAAGCCCTTGTGCTTCCACTTTGGCCCTCCCCCCCGGGGCAGTGGAGCTTGGGCTTTGTCCCTCCTTCTGCATTCATGAAGTAATTTTTATTGCCAAAAGGGAGTTGCAGTGAAATGAAGTTTAAGAACGCTTGCTCTAAATCTCTTGTTTTCTGAAAGGATTTACCCTTTCTTAAATAGGAACACTAAGACAAATCATCATTAACATTCTTAAATGATGAATGCTTTGATAACCTGGTTTGGTAAGAATGCATAACTTTATTTTTGTGTAGTTTGAGGCTATTGTTGAAATCCTGTGACGTTTATATTCTAGAGGGTGGATCTGGTATCAAGTAATACTTTGTGAGAATTTATCTCAAAGGTTAGACAAGCTGGAGACTCTCGTGTTAATTTCAGTCAATGGCTTATCACTGGCTTCACTGATGAAGAGCAGAATTTAATGTAGCTAATTAGAATGATCTATCATTGAATTGTTTTTAAAAAGAAAATGGAAAAAAAATTGAGCTTTATTTCCTAGTTTCAGATATACACCTCTACCTTGATATAATGCTGTCCTTGGGAGCCAAAAAAATCTTACCATGTTATAGGTGAAACTGCGTTATATCGAACTTGCTGTAATCCACCAGAGTGTACAGCGCCCCCCAGCACCGCTTTACTGCGCTATATCCAAATTTGTGTTATATCGTGTCGCGTTTTATCGAGGTAGAGGTGTATATCAAAACCTACACGTAACTTAGTGAACTTGACTTTATTTCAGGGAGAAAGACTAGATGAATAGGAGTCTGAGATACTGAATCTTTGTTACAGGGCTGCCTTTCTCTTCCCTCCCCCTCTTCTCTTCTCACTCAGTGTTTTTAAAATGTTCCATGCTGAATGTTGTATTTATAGCAGCAGTACAGTTTTTCCATTTTTGTTGTATCAAGCAGTTTAAATATTTACTGCTTTAGGCCACAGAGTGTTGATAACTTGTGAGCACCAGTATTAGAGGGGAAGACTGAAGTGTGATGAAGCCAGATTTGTATTTGAATAAATTTGGAGTATCTTCAGTTGGAGATTCCAACTTCCATCACTACTTCTCTCAACCTCTAGTAGCTACAGATTCAAACATTTGGGTTTGTCTGTTTTCAGCTGCTTCAAAATATAGCTGGACAACACATTTTTCCCTGTTACTGTAGATGAGTGTTTTAATTTCAATCAATGTAATCTTGCAGGTAAAGCACTGATGGCACCAAATCTTGATTCTTTTGGACGAGACAGAGCACTCTATCAAGAGCACGTAAAACGGCGGACTGCAGAAAGGGAGGCTAGAAGGTACAATAGTGAGATTTCCTGACTCTATTGGGGTTGCACCCAAAGGCTCCATGCAGTATCATGGAAGTCCCTGCATGATGTAATAACATGTAGGAAAGCACTGTCCCCACCCTGGACAACTTAGACTATTTGCTTTGTGTAGTAATGGTGAGAACATTTCAGTTAAATGACAAAAGTACATATCTGGTTAGTTACAGTTCTCCTTTCATCCTAATCCCTCTGTCCAGGCACCTCATGCCTCAGCTCATGTGCTTACCAAGGATATTCTCAAAGAAATACTCAGGCTTAGTATGTGGAAGCAGCCAATCAGCGGGTGCTTGCTAAAGTTACCAAAAATGCCTATAAGCCACTCCAGTCTTGCTGCAGTCCTTACTGCTTTTTCCCTAGCTCCCATGGTGAGGGATGGAGAGACTGTCTTTATTTTGGCTCTCCTGGGGTCAGGAGCAGGACCTGCATGGCTCAAACTGTTGTTCATTTGTACAAAGACCTTAATGATTGGTTTATACTGTAATCGTATTGTTGCCTTATAGAGCCCGTCGTAGGCAAGCAAGAGAACAAACTGGGAAGATGGCAGATCACTTTGAAGGCCTTTCTAGCGATGATGAAGAAACTTCAACAGATATTACTAATTTCAACATGGAGCGAGGTTAGAAAAGCCACTCTCATTAACTGAACATGGAAATCCTAAAAAAAAAAAAAAAAGAATGTTACACAATATGGATTTTTTTCCAGACTCAGAATCTCAAGATAACAGAATCACAACAGTGACTTGAAGTTGTTTTTTTAAAAAAGCATTTAATAAGAATATGGAACTTGATGGGGACAATATCGACTCTTAAAACCAAGTTTAACAGACCTGTTCTAAAATCATCTACAAACTCAATTTATTCTATGGAGATATTCTAGCTAAAATAGAGGAATTGCTCTTCCTCCCTTCTTGCTGAACAAGCTTGCATAGTAAAGGGTAACATGCCTCCTTCCCCACACCACCATATAGTTTTGCACAACATCAGTGCACTATATCTTTACAAGTCTGAGTGGTTTCTTTTGTATTATGAAACATATGCTCCCTCTAATGACAAAGAGTTAAATGTTTACATTTGTGTGGGTTTTGGCAATTCGTTGTTCAATAGGGGACACTTGAACTCTATTTTCCTAAACTATTTTTGGATGATTTTTGGCACGCTATTGTATTATCCCTTAGAGTTCTGAAATTGCGGACCTTGATAGGTGAAGGACAGTGTCTTTTCTGAAGTTCTACTTAAGCGTCTATAAACTTATTCATAATTTTTATGGAGCTGTGTTGCACAAGTTGAAATTTTAATATTTTTTTCCTTGCATACATGTAACTAAATGGGCTGTGTAGTGACTAAGCCCTGTAAGCCTATAACCCTACAATTTCCATTGTTTTAATTGCCTGTGTTTTCACGAAAACTGCTATCAGTGCAGAAGAGTAATCTGTTTGAGTTTTGTAAAGTGGAGTGTCTGTTTAGGTTTTTTGCAGGTACAGTAAAACTTCATTAAAAACAATATTAACCTAAAGTATCTAGTTAAAAACTTAGTGTCTGAACTGCTGTTTTAACTTGGCTTCTTGTGCATATATATGAGATTTAGAAACAGATACTATGCCTGCTCAGTATCTATTAAAGACTTTTCGTGTATTCATATGACACACACCATAGATTCATTTTGGATTGCAAAATGCACAAATGGTGCACATATAACTGGGACATAAGGGCAATTAAAGATCTCTGGGACAGCTTAATAGGTTCTTAGTTTAGGTATCACTGTTGTGGGAGCCCAGTTTAAAAGATACAGCTATGTGGTGCTGCAATGTGTAACACGTCTCATTGGTTTCCCTTTTGGAACTGAAGAGCTAGAGGAAGGGCCCTTTGAAGTTTTTCTCCTTTATATTCTTAATGCTCTAACTCTAAAAATTGTTTGCAACAAAGAGAACTAGAGCTGCAGCAAGAAGGAATGACTAAAATGAAGAGAATGTAATAGTGTAAGACAAGGGGTGAGAGAGAGTAAAAGGATAAAGCAGGAACTTGGACAACTGCTAGGCTAGCAAACTATTAGTACAGTAAAGATACAAAAGTTCCTGGTAATTATAATGGTCACTAAATGTGATACATGTATATTAACATTATCAACAGTTCAATACACTCCAAGATCCACATGTCCAAATCCATGCTTTCTGGAACCCTCATTTGACTGTCTAGTGTTAAGGATGTCCCATCACACACAGAATGTGGCACATAGTTGTTCATTTTCACCCTTATTTATCATTATTGATACAGTCCCACTTCTGGCTATTACTGAAACAAAACTGGCAGTGCTACAAAAGCTTACTAGATCTTAATATAAAACATATAGACACTTATAGCACTCGGGCACTGTTTGTGTTGCAGTGTTTGGGAAGAATAGAGGAGCAGAAACTAGAAAACTGAATTTTTTTTGTTGCTTTTGTCAGTTTCTAAGCTGAATCTCCTTTAATTTGCTTGAGTAAACTACCTTATGGGAGCTCTTGCAGACAGTAGAACATCAGTTTGTTACCTAGTTCTCTACACTTTTTTCCCCTAGATCGCATTTTGAAGGAGTCCAGCAAAGTTTTTGAAGATGTACTAGAAAGTTTCTACTCAATTGACTGCATTAAATCACAGTTTGAAGCCTGGCGTTCCAAGTATTTCTCTTCTTACAAGGATGCTTATATTGGCCTCTGTTTACCAAAGCTGTTTAATCCTTTAGTAAGACTTCAGCTCCTTACCTGGACTCCTTTGGAGGTAAGATATTGTTATTCAAATTAAGTGAACTGTTGTGCAGTAGAGTGTCACTTTTTCAAAACAAGGTGAACTACCTTCCAGGTCTTTTCGACTATGCCACTCTCAGGTCTTGGGCCTCAAGTTTATAAGGGTATAAGCTCTTTAGGGCAGGGACCTTGTTTTTGTTCTGTGTCTATCACATCTAGCACAGTGTGGTCCTAGTCCATAGTTAGGTCTCCCAAGAGGTATTGAAATATAATGAATAACCTTATTTTTTTTAATGGAATCTTATGATTTTTCCATGCTCAGACCAGGCATCAGGCTGTTGTCCCCTGTGGTTACCACAGCAGGTCTGACTTAAGTTCAACACCTGCAGTTCTTTTTCCTTTGGGAGCAATGACAGTGGTATCCAGTAACCAAATAGCCTTCTTAAAGCAAAGTATTTATCTAGAACAAAAGCACTTAAGAGAAAACAGATCTTAAAACATTTTGAACTTGTTTACTGTTGAGTGTACCTTCTGAATAAAATAAGCTATTTTATTTCCCAGGTAAGCATATAAGTATGTTGAAAACATGCTAGGTGGCTTTCCACTTACGATTTTTAATGATTTGGCTATTCATTTCACTTATGTGGGAATATAGAAACAGGGCTGATACCAGGAAGGGGATAGGAGGTTATAAATAATGTTAATAGATGTACCCCAATATCTGTCCATGTGGAGTAGAATCACAAATCTAGTAGTGTGTGGATACAGGAGACATTTTGGTGCTTCCAGGTTTAACCATTTATGTTCCATAGGCTACAAAATGGATACATAAATGTGTTTTTTAATATAAAATAGGCCTTTTTCTTCAGCATTCTGTAGTTAGTGTGGTATCACTAGCGTGTTCCATACCGGGATTTTGTACAGAGTGGTAACCAATGATTTGTATGGAGCGAACATAAGAAAACAAAATACTTTACATCTCTCTGAAGTAAGTGAATACCCTCCCCATTTTGTTAATGGGGAAATTAAGGCGGAATGGCTTACCCTCAGTCACGCAGAATCAGTTGCAGAAATTAATAGAATCTAAGTGTTTCTTGCTTAACTAAGGTATTTTGGGCCATATAAAAATGCAGACAAATGTCTGCATTGAATTCCATGTGAGTTAGGTGCCTTTGAAAATCCCATTAGGCGCCTAAACACCTCTTAAAAATCTGGCCCTTTGTCTAATGGCTAATGTGCTTAATACTTTTAGGATATCTAGGATACTTGGCACATAATTCCAAAGCAATTTTTTTCTTTTTAAAAGGAGAAAAAAACGTAGGTCTTCAGGTGTATTATGCTGATGTTTTAGGATGGCTAAATAAGTTGTTCAGGCTCTTTAAAACTACTGTTGGCCTCAAACAATGTTTAAACGTATGAGATTAACGTCTGCCTAATTAATTTTAATAGGGCAAGAGTCAGGATTTTGAGAGTATGTTGTGGTTTGAATCGTTGCTATTTTATGGCTGTGAAGAACAGGAGCAAGAGAAGGATGATGTTGATATTTCGTTATTACCTACCATTGTGGAAAGAGTTGTTCTCCCTAAACTAACAGGTATAACTGAAATGCTATTTTGTAACTTCTACAAATATTAAACCATAGTAACTTCAGGAGAAAACAACTTTGGTATGATTTAACTGTCTTAATCCCTACTTTTTGAGCACCTGCAAAGAAAACTGTGTAGTAATTCTTAATTATTTTTACTAGTACTTGCTGAAAGTATATGGGACCCTTTTTCTACAACACAGACATCTAGGATGGTAGCAGTTACACAGAAACTAGTAAATGGATACCCTTCAGTGGTAAACGCAGAAAACAAAAACACACAGGTAACTTTTTTTTTTTTTTTTTTCTCAGTCACACTTGTTTGGGAATCTGTGATAGAATTTATGCAGCATAATGAGACACATTACACACACTGGAGCAAGGAGCAGAGTCTTACAACTAATGGATGTGTCAGTGCCCAATTCCATAACACTAAAGATCCAGTACAGCAGCTGAGGGAAGTAAACAAGGAAGGGAGCTAAGCCATTTGAGTCTGTACAAAATGTACAATAGGATTTGAACAGGGTGATTCAAAATGTACCAAACTTAGTTATGGGGCTATAATTTCACTTTAAGGTTCAGTTGGAAACACTGTTGCTTCTGTTTTCATAGCATATTGTATTGATAGAACCTCACTAGATTGAGTGCCACATTTGCTTGTCTTATATGATAAAAGAAGTTTGACAACTTAGTGATATTTTGCAGTGTCATAACCATATACTTACAGTATAGGAGTTAACGGAGTGTGAATGCAAACCTTAGAATAATGAGAGAGAACTCCCAGCAGAGTTGATAGATTAAGACTGTGTAAAACCCTAATCCTGCAAATTGTTAAGAATTTGTTTAAAGTTAAGCACAGGAGTAGCCACATTGACTTATGTTCCCTTTAAATTGAAGTCTAGTGTTTTTACTGACATGTTAATTGTAGATATTTCCCATATTTGACTTCAATAGGACTACTCGCATACTTGAAGTTAAGCATGTTTATGTATTTTGCTGAATTGGGGATTAAAGCACTTTGCTTTATTAACTTCTAAAGAGGTCTTTAATTTAGCTGACAAAGCTGGACTGCAAACATTTTTAGCATTTTCATCTCAACTTTTTCAGACACTTTTGAAGGCCCTGTTACTTAGAATGAGAAGAACACTAGATGACGATGTATTCATGCCATTGTACCCTAAAAAGTAAGTTGCTTGTTAAATGTGCAAAACAGCCATAAACACCTTGATTGGCAATACCAGTTGCCTTTTGTCTTGCATTTGGTAGCTGAGGCTTTTTCATAGCTCTGGGCTGATTCTTAGTTTTGGGTTATAGTGATTTTTTTCAGGTTTAATAACACACTGTAAGAATGTAAGGTGAAAATGATGAAAAAATTATTTGAAACTTTGGAATTTTTACTATAGTCTGCCCTCCATTCTTGAAAATAAGAGTAGTCCACAACCTTCAGACTGAAATTTTTAATGGTTACTTATTAAACAAGTTTAGAGAAATCTTTTATTTTCCAGCATCTTAGAAAACAAGAACTCTGGTCCTTATTTGTTTTTCCAGCGCCAGTTTTGGTCCTCAGTGAAGGTAAGCCAACAAAAATATCTGATGAGGCCTCAGGCCAGGTACTGCTACCATTAAAATACATTTAAATATTTTAGAGAATTACTTGAAAATGCATATGGTGGAAGGGAGGTTATGGGAAAATTTAGAAAATTATTTCTGTAGACTAATGAAACAGCTATATTCAGTACTTTGAGTGGGGTAGATAAGTACAGATACAGTGAACATTTGTAATTTTAAGAGATACATTTTAATTTTAAAGGTTTAAAGGAATTTACCTTTTGATAAAATTTCATCCCCTTTTAAAAACATCTCTTATACAAAGAGAAGAGAGATCTTGGACAGATCACTTTGTAAATGACAACTATTTTAAAATTATGCATTAGATTTATTTGACATACAAAGCAGATAAGTCTTGATAGTCCAAATGATCCAAAAAAAAAAATCTGACACTCTAAAAGTGTGCGGGCAAAATATAAACAGGCTAGCGAAAATGAAAGGTCTTGGTTGGGGACAAAAGACAGAACAGCTACATTGGTTGTGTTTATTTTTAACTTTTAAAAAAGTAGGAAACATCAAACAAGTGACAGCTTTCATTTATCCCATCGGCTTTCAGTCACTGGTTGCTCTAGAATTCCAGAATAATTGTAGTCTTGGTCTACTTGAGGCCAGCAGGATAGAGAGAAGATGAAGAAAACACTGTCTTCACAAATGCATAGTCAGAAGATGGGCCCCTTCCCTTCCCCCCCCCCCTTAGCGACTGTTGAAATTTGAGACAATGGTTGCTTGCATTTTCATTTGAAATAAAGTATGTGAACTCAACAAATGAACCAAAGGAGTGGATGCACAGATTTAAGTTTGTCTTAAAGGCCACAGATTTCTGCAAACAGTATAGATCTTGGATTTTCCAGTGGTGGGTGTAGGGGCTGAATTGGGAAGAAATGGGATTGTTTCTCCAACTTCTAGATATGTTTAGAAAATCTGTTCATATACATAACAATACTTGTAACATTTTGGCAACAGACATTTCAATTTAAAAGTGTAGAGTTTGTCACCTTTAAACTTTTTTTTCTTTTTTTACTTTTTTTTCATGGGTCTGAGTGAGTGTGTGTTCTAAAGGAAAAACTGGGCATGGGTCTCAGTTCTCAAACATTAAAATGAAAGTGATTTGTAGAAGACCAAAATTGGTCACATGTTCATGATCTTGCTGCTTTTTTTTTAGTAAATTTAGCCACATCTTGAAAGCAGTTTTCATCAGTAACCCCCTCACTTCACTATGATGTGGTAGGAAAATGTCATTTTACAGATGGGGAAAGTGGCACAGAATAATTGTGACTTGACTAAGCCATAGAAGTCTGCGAGAGGCAGGATTAGTATTGAGTTCCTGGCCTTTCCAGTTCTGTGCTAAACGATGAGACCAGTGGTGTTCAACCTGTGGTCTAGGTCAGTGGTTTTCAAACTTTTTTTTTCTGGGGACCCAGTTGAAGAAAATTGATGCCTGTGACCCAACGGATCTGGGGATGAGGGGTTTGGGAGGGGTTCAGGGCTGGAGCAGTGGGTTGGAGTCCAGAAGGGGATCAGGGCTCTGTGCTGGGGGTACAGGCTCTGGGGTGGGGCTAGGGATGAGGGGTTTGGGGTGCAGGAAGGGGTTCCTGGTTTGGGGGAGGGGCTCATGGCTGGGGCAGGGGATTGGGGCACGGACTTACCTCTGGCAGCTCCCGGTCAGCAGTGCAAGTGGGGTGCGGAGGCAGGCTTCCTGCCTGTCCTGGCATCGCAGACTGCGCTGCGCCCCAGAAGAGAGCCAGCAGCAGGTGTGGCTCTCACATGCAGGCACCTCTTCCATTCCTCCCTCATTGGCTGGTTCCTGGCCAATGGGAATGTGGAGCTGGTGCTTGGGGCAGAGGCAGTGCATTGTGCCTCGTGGCCCCCCTGCCTAGAAACCGGACCCATTGCTCGCTGCTTCTGGGGCACAGCATGGTGTCGGAACAAAGAGGCACTAGCCTGCCTTAGCTGGGCAGCACCGCCGATGGGACTTCTAATGTCCTGGTCAGCAGTGCTGACCAGAGCCGCTAGGGTCCCTGGGTGCTGAGCAAGGCAATAGAGTGCCTTATATGCCATGACCCAGTACTGGATCACAACCTGAACTTTGAAGAACACTGGTCTAGGGGCTCTGAGGCTTTACATTGTCAAGATCGTCGGTCAGGACTGCAAAGTGTCACACATCTTGCATGACACTTCCATTTGACAGTCCTGTTACTTTATTCTTTACAACCTGTGAGACATCTTAGCAAGTTGCGAGGAGTTGCTGTGGCACCTGCTGAGCAGGCAGCGAGGTCTCACTGCCACCCCTGCTGGATCAGAGTAGGGAAGGAGCATAGCAGTGGTAGCACATTGAGGCAACAGAGAGAAGGTGAGGGGCCTAATAATGATCCCAAGCTCTAACAGCTATCTGTACCAGCTTTCCCCCAGGTACTCCTGCAGACCTTTCCACCCAGACAGCCCCAAGTCACCTACCACTGAAACCATCCCATGCTCCCAAAAATGCTCCAACATATCTCCCCACAGCAACAGCAATAATATTTAGTGCAGCTGCATGTCCTCCCTTTCACTGTTTGGGACAGATTGTATCGACTGTAAGCTGAAGTGTCTGGTTATGTTCAGGTCTGCAAACATGCAAAATCGCTTATTAAACCTGTGTAAAATGTCACACACTGAGCAGTGCAATTCGACAGCTATGCTGTTAAGAAAACTGGTATTTATTTCATTTAAAATGTTGCTCCCTTTAACTTTTTAATGAAATATTTTGCATCATCCCTGCTGCTCCAGGGAGGAAGTAGGAGCAGGCACATCCTTCCAAACTGCCTCCCACTACTTTCTTTGAAGACCCAGCTGGAGCTTTTGTGTGAATTGGGAGTGCTCTGAACTGCTGCTTTCACTTTGCAGGGTAGGGTGCCTGCTTTCTTGCTAGACTATGGAAGCTCCAGAAAAAAGGATCTGGAGTTCCACTAGCTCTGATTTTGCTTAGGGGAGCACGTATCAAAAAAGTCTCTTAAACCCCACATAGCCACTGACTGCAGCACAGGAGAATGGAGATTAAGTTGAAGCTGAGAACCAACAGCTCCCTTATTCTCTGCCTCTGCACTGGTCTGCAAGATGCTTTAATTTGTACCAGCTGGCATTGGTTCCTTATGGTCCATATTCCAGTTGGAGATAAAACACTTAGCCACTCTCCCCTGTACAACATCCCTTCTGTACAAATAGCTGTTGGGAGTCAAGTATAGGCACTACCCATGCTGTCTGTACGATAATAGGATTTTTCCTGTGCCAGAGTTGTTTGCAGGTGGTACAGAGGAAACAGGAACAGGGCAGAGTCTGCCCCAAAGCACTGATTGTATTTTTTGTTTTGTTTACATTTGTTCCGCCTCAGGCTGAAAAGTTCGG
Source organism: Chelonoidis abingdonii (assembly GCF_003597395.2). Taxonomy (NCBI): domain Eukaryota; kingdom Metazoa; phylum Chordata; order Testudines; family Testudinidae; genus Chelonoidis; species Chelonoidis abingdonii. Next base: position 201,293,034 of record NC_133769.1, on the reverse strand, counting down.
ATGTCACTGCACCAGACTACACTTAATAGACCTTATAGAACAAAGTTTGGATGTAAAAACCTTGATTTGCTCTTGTAGTTTCTTTGTATATATTTTCCATAGAATGCTCTGTAATCATCATTTTTGAACAAATCCAGTGCCATAACATTGGGAAGAATGACATCTCACTGGTTCTATTTAGTCATGAAACCGACTGAGAAGTTTTTCTTTATCTCACCCTGATCAGTACATTTAAACATGTCTTTTTACCTGCTTAAATTTTTTTTTTAAGTTTATCAATAGTTATGTTTTGCCTCAAATATTCAACACTTCCATTGTCTCTGGTGTCTTTAGTTGCTAGGAAACTTTCTCCAGTGGTATGGAATCCTTTCAAACAAAACTCTACAGGAGTTATCGATAGATGGCCTGCTAAATAGATATATCCTTATGGCTTTTCAGAATTCTGAGTATGGAGATGACAGCATTAAAAAAGCTCAAAGTGTAAGTAAAATGGAACAAAATATACTTAGAAAATACTATACATAAAAACATTTTTTAACTCCTTGAATTTTCAGTCAAGTAAAATGTATATTTGGAGCCCTAGTGGGAGACTGTTCAGTTTCGTGTGTTTAGCTTAAGATTTCCAATGTTGTTGCCTATATCTCTTTTTACAAATAAAACAGTTACTATGTTTTCATAGCACACAACTGTTTTTAATAGAAGATGCATTATATGAAATTAGAATTCTGTTTATTGCTGTCCTCAATATTGTTGTTTTTAAGATATTGATTAGTATGTGTTGCTAGCATCTTATTTCTCACATTGTTCTTTAATATGTTAACCTTATTGTTTTAGGCCTTACCAGTGCCAATACTGGTATCACACTATAGGTATTAGTCATCTTTCTTGCCTTTTTGCTGTTAACACATTTTCTTCTTCCCTCATCTCTAGGTAATTGCTTGCTTTCCTAAACAGTGGTTCACTAACCTAAAAGGGGACAAGACTATTTCCCAGTTAGAAAATTTGTGTAGATACCTTGTTCATCTGGCTGATACAATTTACAGAAATAGTATTGGATGCTCTGATGTGGAGAAAAGAAATGCAAGGTAATTTATTTTGAATCATTTAATGCAATGGCATCTCATGCTTCTGATATACACAACACAAAAGCATACGTGCCATCATATATATTTTTCCCCTTTGGGAGGAGTCCCCCCCCCCTCTTTTTTTTTTAAGTTTTAAATAGGATCCTTAATATGTTATCAATGGCTTTTGGGAATGGCTAGTGTATTGTATAAAGGTTATGTTTAATCTGCTCCCATTGTGTAGTTCTGCTCTAAAAAATTACTTGAAAAGTAGCATTTTGGGATTTTGTTTGGTTTTGATGGTTTCTTTACAAATTTGCTGATGTTGCAGCTAACTGTTTGCCAAGCAAATTCCCGCCACTGTCAGCAATACAGATTTCTGTAATCCAAATTGTGTTCTTGTCTTAAACACACCTGGACATTCTCAGATAACTTTGTTTAACCCTGCTCATGAGAATCACCATACCTAAAAGCATAAATGGAATTAAATGCCCATATGTGACTACTAGAGGTGAATTGGAGACGGTGAGGAGAGAGATTCTAGTAGAAAATGAGTCTTTCAATAGTCGTCTTAGTTTATAAACTGGTATTTTCTTTCTATACTAGCTGTTTGTCTGGCAAACTCACACTGGAACTGTGGATTAATACTGAAAGGGTAGATGGATATTGAGCCAAAAAGATTTCTTTCTGATATTCTAATTCCAGTTAATTTAGTCATCTTTGCTATGTGCTGATAACTTTTTATTAAGTATATGGAAATATACAATAAATCCCAAACTTTCCTGGTAACAGTTGTGCAATTGGCCACTGATCTATGTTGACTTCATCTTACAAAATTACATAAATGTCCTTATTTCTCTTTGCAACACAGCTATTCATCTAGGCTCCTCCATCCCATAGTAACTGGGGAAATATTACTCTACTACATTCTATTTCAAAGCAAAAACAATCATCAATTACTTGTGTCAAAAGGGAAACAAAACATCATAACCCATGTTTGCATCTGTTTGTTTCTCTGAGTGCTGGACAGCACTTCATAGTTCAATTTGATAGTCCCATTGATGGTAGATTTTGAATTTCTTTGGATAGTTAAATTTCATGTCTGAATCTTGTTCCTTTTGTGGGACTTTTAAAATTTTTCCTACCAGGCTTGTATGTCCTAGATTGCTAGGAGTTTGTTTACTGTGAATCTGTTATTACTACCCAATCCAGGTCAATCTATTACAAATGTGTAACCAGTTTTTCCTCTTGTGGCATGCACAAAAACTGCTCATTTTTTACATTTTTTGGTTCAAGCAGTGTGTATGTTAAATGGAGCTGTGACTGACTTTCTAACACCGCATGTGACCCAATAATTTATCCTGAGACTATGCTCTGTCCAGATAAGCCATACATATGCAGCTTGTCTTCCCTTTGTTTCTAGGATTGCTGTCCCCAAAAGAGAATTTTTGTTTTCATATCCAGAAACACACTAATTTCAATTAGCCGTATTTAAAATATATATATAAAATCCACAAGCTGTGAGAAAAAAGAATAAGCAGTGAAACATTTCTAAAATACTATTTGACTTGTGCAAGATTTTGATTTCTAGTTGTATTAACTTATTTTTTCCCATCATTTAGGGAACACATAAAACAGACAGTAAAGCTTCTAGCAAGTATTCGAGCGCTGGACCATGCTGTGACAGTTGCAAATGAACATAATGTGAAAGAGTTAAAGGTTTTAATTGAAGGGAAATAACTTTTAGGTGACTCATTTTGAGCTTTAAAACCATTCCTGATGTGTAATTTATGTACATATGTAAAGTTTCTTAAACTGTAAAATATCCTTGTTTTAATACAAAGTGCATTGTTACATACATCATCCTTAATAAGCATTGATTTCTTTAAAAAGAATAAAGGAATCCAGGAAGACCATCTCTCCAGCAGTCAGACTTCCCTTAAAATCTCTCAACATATTGTTTACAAAAATATTTTGTACCCCATAACTAGTCATCTACTCAGTTAATTGTTCCATGATTAACTGGAGTATGTGTAATATATAATGTGTAATATACAGTATGCTTATATTTATAGCACCCTGTTACTTTCACACTGGATATAGTGGTCGTCTGCTGTTGAAATAAGTGTTTCAGTTGCTGAAATTTACTTCAATAAACTGACTGTATTATTGGTCAAAAGGGCTGGCAAAATATGAGAATCAAAGAAACTTTCACATAGCACCTAACATTACAAAGTCGCTGTGCTTCACTCAGACTGAAATAGCTTAACTTTTACATCTTTTATTCAGAGTTAATATGGATCTTTCTTCAGACTGTTTTTAAAATCATTAGCATAGTTTTTGATGCAAACAGTAGTCTGATGACTTAAAACATAAGTTACCACATGTTTAAGTTAAATGGCAACACTGCGTGATGCTGTGTGCCCCCCCTCCACTTGATTACTCATCTTGAAGGGGGCAGCATTTCACTCATGGATCCTGGACCCTCATCCTTTGAACAGCTCCTCTAAATCTATTATTTGTGTTCTGTTGCATAACTTACATCTTTGATTTAGATGTGAAATATATTCGCTCAAACATGGGTATTTCTAGAGGTGTAAAAGCCAAACGAAACAAATATTTGAGTCAATATAAATATCACACAGTGAATAGTCAAACAACTTTAAATTTAACACTTCCTGTCAAGTAAGACCATTTTAAAAAATGGACTAGTTTACAAAACAAAATGGCTGTTTAGGTATAAGAGCTGTTTTTTGTTAGAACACTAGTGACATCTTGGAGTCCCAGGAACACTAACTTGCAGTCACTGTCTTGGACAAGCTATTTCCAGGTGTGCCCTATGTTAGTTGGGAATTGTAGCAATAAATTGGCATACTGAGTAACATTATAATCATTGTATTTTATGCTCATGTCATGTGGTATAAATTAGGATATTAAAAATGTACAATTTGTAACATGCACACATCATTTGGAAACCAAACAGTTTTCTGAACTTGGGCTGTTGGAGCACATTCAGAGTATCTGCTTTTAAGAATCCTTCCAATAAACTTGTCTGTCATGGAGCTGTCTCAGTGAAACCTGTGAAGCTTATTTTGTTCATTCCTGGGGAGGGAGGTAAAGGAAGACATCTGCATGCTTGTTGACTAACTTTTTAAACAAATAATGAAGGAAAAACTTGAATTGGTATATTTCAAAATCTTCCTTCCAAAGCCATATTGTCTTCAGATGAGATCTCATTACATTATTAGGATCAAAATCCACCTTTTTATAGTGGAATTTTGGTGGCAATCTTAGTTATGGAGAGGCTGTACCTCTTAGTTACACACACCTGCAGAGCTGCAGCAAGAACCCTGGTCCTGCAGTTCCTAAATTCAGTGTTTTATGACTATAGTGGTTGCTAGCTAAAAGCAACAGCCCTGAATATTCAGTAGTACTTTATTTGTTATTGAGTGTAAATAGCTAACATTTTTCATTACTGCAACTACGGAAAACATACTTGACTCCTTTTAAAATCTTGCAAAATTGAGTGCCTTCAAATGCAGTTTTAATCAAAGGGGTTTAAAGACTGTACCAGTGTAAGTGTATGTTGTTTTATAATATATTAGGATAAAACTGTTAAGTACTCAGTCAGCTCCAGCTGAGGTAGAGCTCTTATCCCCTGGAGCAAGACTTCCTTGATAATTAAACCCCACAATTCAACAGGCATTATATAAATGTTCAATTTTCTGTAGCCTGAACAATGGCTGCAATCTAATACCTTATCTGGAAAAGGAATTCTGGCAAATTCAAACACCTCCACTCTGGGCTAGAATGTACTATGGCAGGGGTAGTGTGGGGAAATGTAAACAATTATTTGATATGGCCTCCATGAATATAATAAAAAAAAAACCCACAGACCTAAATTGCTGTATGAGCCATGGCTGATGCACTTCCATAGTATCTTGTGGAAGAGGCAGTGAGAAGCAGAGTAGAACCCCACAAGTGTCTCTGACTGGTGCTTCTAATGGAAGACCAGATCTGTAGGAACAGCTGATTCTATTATGCCCTATGAAGCTGAACACCTGTTTTGGCCTTGCTCTGTTGTCCAATTGTGTCCACTCCATGCAGAGGGGAATTTTGACTCGTAAGGGTAGCAGTATCTCACTATACTCTTTGCACTTAACTTTCCCTGAGAGGGCACATGCTTCACAGAGCAACTATTCTCCTAAACTCTAACCACCTGGTTCTTTACTGTCCCTGGAGCTAAGTTTCTATGGAGGGAGTGGACCCTTCTTTCCACCCACTTGCTCCCCTCTGTACCAAGTAGCAGTAGAAGGTGTCATGCCCCTTTAAAAAAAAAAAAAAAAAAATAACCGGCTTGCAGTTGACCACATTATTTCACTGATTAAATCTGTGTACTATATTAATCAGGCTGGACATTTTCAAGACCACTTTATTAGAAAGCTGCTGGTACTTACAAAGCTTCAAGTTATGGCATCTTACATCAATTTGTGTTGTCAAACAAGTCATATTTACAGGCCTGTTGAGTACAACACACACACCCCTGCTTTTTCATTACAGTAGAGTGATTTTTCTTAATAGATTGTTAGATTATAAAATTGCAGTTTATCAATGTATTTATTTTTCTCAAAGAAAATGTTTAACAATATAGTTAACTATAGCTAATTTACATTTTTAATGAACACCAGTGTGTGGTGGCATGCTAAAAAGGCAAAACAAAAGGCGTAAAGGTAATTCTAACCTAATTTCTTAAGATGCATGTAGGAATGAACTATTTAAAACTATGCCAAACTTTTAAGTTTAGTTAGTGAAGGGTGTAGAAACAAGTACTATGTTCAATTTCTGTTGCTGGAGGATACAGTGAAACAACTGTACACTTTTTTCCCATAATTTGTGGCCATTTAAAGAAAATCGTAGAATTTATTGCCAAATGCAAAACACTGAAATCCAGCTATTTATCATTTAAGGGGCTACTTGATAACAGGATTATCCATCTGCCCCATGTTGGTAGTGATCAAGTTGCTACATTCTGATGGTTTTCACTGCCAGCTAATGACCTATAGGAAATGAATTCTAGGGTCTCAATCCAGTTTCCTGTTATCTATAGTACACTTGTCATCTTCAGTGTTGCAGCAGAGAGAGCAAGGACTGAATGTAGATGGAGATGGAATTTTTTTGTATCTTGAGGAGGACCTTTTTGAGATTAACGTTGCTGTATCTAGAGGATAAGTGCAGAAGCTCCTATAGTGCTGATTTTCTGTTGACAAATAAGGAATTTAAATTTTGTACTGCAGTCACCTTTACAGAACTACAAGTGATTTGAGCTTTATAAATACTTGAACACACAATTCAGCTAGAGAGAGAAACTTATTTGTTTAAAAGAGTTGCATCTCTAGTGACAATTTCATTAATGTAGCATTTATCTCAAAGCACTTTATAAACTATATATGCAAGAATCATTCACGCAGCAATGCTATACAGCTATCTCGAGAGTGGGATATAATTGCACAGCACCAGAATTTAGGACATGAAATAGGACAGTTGTCAATTAAAATTGCTAGCTGGCATTAAGAAGGTCCCTAGTAAATAAACACCAAATTGGCATTTGGCCAGAAAAACCTGCACTCCCTATATTTTCCAGTAAGTTTTATGGGGTCTCTAGTGGCCACAGGTCATTAGACCCTCAATTTTAAATTCACTGGAGGAATGTCAGGGTTACTGGGCTATTAAATCAATAATGATTTGGGGCAGATGTTTTACTAAATTACTAATCTCTATCGGCAACACTTGAGTGATTATTGGATTATTTTGAAAAGGAGATTTTTTTTGTAAGATAAGAGCAAAATCATTAGCAATAAGAAAAGAACCTAGCACCCAAATAACATAAAGGGAAGTGAAATTTGACATTGAAAAGTTGGGGGTGGGAGGGAGAGAGAATTTAGCATCTGATCTTTTCTCTCCTTCAGGTACCAATCTTTGCATGAGTTCTTAATCTGAGATTTCTCTCATTTACCCCAAAACTTATTTCACTGAATGTTTCAGAATGTTAGAGCCTCAAAATTATTTTAGGGAACCCGCATGGAAACATGCGGCTATGATGTAACAATGCTTTTATATGAAGTCTTTAACCTCATTTAGCTACCTAATGTTGCAGGGCACCATTACTGCATGATACAAATTATGAAGTTATATTTTTTTTCTTGAAAGGCAAACAAATGTGACAGTCCTACCTGTTCATTGATAGTTACCCAAGTGGAAATTAAATATCTCATGATCATGTTTCTAAAAAATGGGGACTAAATCCAGTGTTTAAGATGGCAATCTGGTTTTAAATTTAAATGCACAAATTAATTGTCATTCTATTTTAGAGTTGAGAGATACGAGCCTGAGAAAAATGGGAACTACAGCTAGGATGCTCCATAAATTTGTAGCTGCAGATAGAGGGATAGTCATGTTTTACCTGAAACTGAACCTCATGCTAGTCTAGTAAAATGGATGTTTTGTTACGAGAGTTGAATCTTTCTGCATCCAGCATACCTCAGAAATAAATTCTGCAGTGGCATTAACTGTGTTAGTCGCATTAGTGTGTTTCCATTAGATTGTTTAATGGCATTTAAACATTTCTGTATTTATAATTTTAAACCTTTCATTTAGAGTAAAGATGTACAAAATACAGTAATCAAAGAATAATGAGAGGCAAAATGAATAATAATAAAATGGTTGACAAATTAAAAACCCAATCCAACAAATCACATAGAATATACTCTGACTTCAGTAGGACTACTCATCTGCTTACAATACGCGCTTAGGTGCTTTGCTGGATCCTGGCCTGTGAAATCTGGTAGGGCACTCTCCATTTTGACTAGTGTTTGATGTATTACCAGAGCTGCACAGAGATGCGCCAGCCAGCTCAATGGCAGTTTAAACACACAAAATGCGGACATGGTCCCTGCCCTGAAGAGTTTGCAGCTGAGGAACCCTCAGCCTGCATCCCCATTTTGCCAGTTATTTTTAGTAAAACTCATGGACAGGTGTCATAAACAGATAGTAGAGTTAATAAAACAGAAGTACTTTATATCTCTTTTGACTGTAAAGGGTTAACAAGTTCAGTAAGCCTGGATGTCACCTGACCGGAGGACCAATCAGGGGACAAGATACTTTCAAATCTTGAGGGAGGGAAGTTTCTGTGTGTGCTTATAATGACCAGGTATGACTCCCTTTTCTGACGATGAGCCAACATCTGTCGCAGTATTCAAGATGTGAGCATACTATGGATTTATATAAGGGCAATAAGACATATTCCTCATCATTTTATTCCTATCCCTTTCTTTAATATTCCTAACACTCCTGTTTGCCTTTTTTGACTGCCGCTGCACACTGCACGGACGTCTTTAAGAACTATTCCGATGACTCCCAGATCTCTTTCTGATTAGCTGTAGGCTAAATAGCCCCCACCATATTGTAATGTATAGTGTGGGTTATTTTTTTCCAATTGCATCTTTCACATTTATCCACAAAATTTCCCTTTTTGTTGCCCAATCAGCTTAGTTTTGTGAGACTCTTTTTTGAAGTCTCACAGTCTGCTTCGTCTTAACTATCTTGAACAGTTTAGTATCACCTGCAAACTTTGCCACCTTCACTTTTTACCCCTTTCTCCAGATATTTCTGAAATAAGTTGAATCGGGATTGGTCCTAGGACTGACCTTGGGGAACACTATAATAACCCTCTCCATTCTGAAAATTTACCATTTATGCCTATCCTTTGTTCCCTGTCTTTTAACCAGTTCTCAGTCATGAAAAGGACTTGGGGAGGAGGATAGTTTGTGGTTTGGAGCATTGGCAGTGCTAAATCCAGGGTTGTGAGTGCAATCCTTGAGGGGACATTTAAGGATCTGGGGGATAAATTTCTGTCTGGGCGATGGTCCTAGA
>NC_133769.1:201174362-201282624 GCF_003597395.2 Chelonoidis abingdonii | reverse complement strand
TCCTGCTTTGAGCAGGAGGTTAGACTAGATGACCTCCTGAGGTCCCTTCCAACTCTGATATTCTAGGAAAGGATCTTCCCTCTTATTCCATGACAACTTAATTTACATAAGAGCCTTTACTGAGGGAACCTTGTCAAAGGCTTTCTGGAAATCTAAGTACACTATGTCCACTGGCTCCCCCTTGTCCACATGTTTACTGATCCCTTCAAAGAACTCTAATAGATTAGTAAGACACAATTTACCTTTACAGAAGCCATGTTGACTTGCCAAACAATTTATGTTGTTCTATGTCTGACAATTTTATTCTTTACTATTGTTTCAACTAATTTGCCTGGTACTGACATTAGACTTACCGGTCTGTAATTGCTGAGATCACCTCTAGAGTCCTTTTTAAATATTGCTCATTGGGTATAGAAGCTGATTTAAAGGACAGGTTACAAACCACAGTTAATAGTTCTGCAATTTCACATTTGTTGGGTGAATACTCATCTGGTCCCAGTGACTTGTTACTGTTAATTGATAAACTTAAGTCCAAAACCTTCTCTAGTGACACTTCAATTCCTCAGATTTGTCACCTAGAAAGGACAGCTCAGGTTTGGGAATCTCCCCAACATCCTCGGCCATGAAGACTGAAGCAAATAATTCATTTAGTTTCTCTGCAATGACTATTGTCTTTAAGTGCTTCTTAACACCTGCTTTTCCCTAATGACTGGAGTTCTTTCGCACAGAGAGGTAACCTCAGTGTGAGAGGATACCCCAACATCATCTGGAAGGAGGGTCCCAACTATGGGAAAGTTTTCTTCTACTCCCATTGACTACTCTCCTTCTCTGGGCCTTTCACCCTCCTTAACAGCACAAGGTCTGTCTGACCAGAGGTGGGACAAATCTATAGTGTCTCAGAAAGCCTCATCAGTATACCTCTTTGCCTCTCTTAGCTCCTCCAGTTCCACCACCCTGGCCTCCAAAGCCTGTATGTGGTCTCTGAGGGCCAGTAGCTCCTTGCACTGAATTCACACATATGCCACACACCCATAGGGCAGGCAATTATACATGTTACACTGAGCACAAGAACAGGATAGCCCCCACTCTGCTGCTGAGCTTTTACCTGCGTTCTGTCCCACAGCTACCTAGGTTAATGAAAGAGTTTTTGTTTAAATCAAGAAGTTTTGATTGTAGTTTGGTTTAAAGAATGGCAAGTGTACCTCAACCCTTCCAAACTCCGTGTTAGCAGCCCCTGGTCACGAGCTCATGGCTTTATAAAGCCCTGGCCTTCCTGATAGCCCCACCCCCTGACTGAGGCTCAGCCAATGAACAGAGACCTCCAACTGCCAGCACAGGGTCCTTCAAACACACAAAGACACACACAAACAAGCTCAGCTCACAGCAAGTAACCCCCAAACACATCCTACAGTGAGCCATGCAGTTGATGTTTTTTTTTAAAGAAAAGCCAATTCTCCCCTGAACCCAGGACTCCAGGGGATGAGGTTTTAAAATCCGAAGCGCTGTCAAGGCTGCAGCAGGCTCCCCTTGGTCAGGCTGGTTTTCCAGGCCTCAACCCCAACCCAAGGCTGGGCTAAATACCGCCCAGCCCTGCCCGCTCCCACTCACCCCAGGGCTCAGCCGGCCCCCAGAGGCGGGTTCCCGGCCCGGTCGCTCATTTTAGACACACATTTAACTCATATTCCCCTCCCCCTGTCCGCCTGGGGTGACCACCCCGGCCAGGGCCGTCCTTAGCCATAGGCAGAATAGGCAACTGCGTAGGGTACCACTCTGCCTGGAGGCACCGCTCTGCCGGGAGCCCAGACAGATGGGAAGCAGTGGAGAATGTAAGAACAGGGCTGCTGGGTCCTAGAGAGCCGAATGCAGCACAGTCTGAGGAAGGGGATTGGCTGCTGGGAAGTCTCTGGGAAGGGGTTGGGGAAGGAACTCACCTGCAGGGGCTGGGCTCGAGGTGCTCAAGCACCAGGAATATTCAAGGCGGGGGGCTGTGCTCCATCAATATTTGGAGCTGGGTTTCTCCCCTGCCCCCGCCTCGGAGCTGCCTTGCCTGAAAGAAAACAGCCAGTCTCTCTCTCCTTTGTTTGTGCTGCTTTTGCCTCTAAGGCTATAGAGATCAGTGGCAGGCAGCCTCCTGGAGCACCGGGGGAGGGAAGAGGGAGAGAGGAGGGGGAAGGAGGGGCACAGATGCTTGGGAGCTCTCTCCCCCGCCCCCCCCCGGCAGCCCAGTGGCAGCAGCAGGGGTGGGGAGGTCACACATGATGGCAACCCCTGCCCCGGTACCCATCCTAGGGGAGGCGAAGTGGACTTTTCTGGACCTGAGAGAGTCCCTAGGAGCATGTGCAGTGACTGTGGTGCAGAGTGAGTGTGCCGCGAGGTGGGGGGAGGGGGGGGAGAGGAGGGGTCCCTCCCTGGAGCTTGCTTCTGCCAGTAAGGAGGAGGGGAGAGTCCTCTCTGGCCCTAGCCCTGGGCAGCCTGTCTGCATCCCAAGTTCCTTATCCCCAGCCCTGCCCCACCCAGAGCCTGTGCACCCCCAGCACCCCAACCCTGAGCACCCTGCTGCAGTGTGAACCTCTCATCCCCAGCCCCATCCCAGAGCCCTCACTTGAGGGGAAAAAAACGTGCAACTTAAATTTGGTGGTCAGTTGGAGTATCATTGTGTTTAGCACAATACTTGATTATTTTACACCTTTAAAGTATACAGGTGTTATAAAGTGGGAATGTTCTTAATGTTTTCTCTGACTACTGTGTGGGTGCCTCAGTTTCCCCTATGCATTTCTCAGGATCTAGATGGTGGGATAAGGGTGTGTGATTGTTTGTAGAGCCCTAGAGTGCCAGTGTGATGCTGTCTGCACAGAGAATGGCCGAAACCCTGTCTCCAGGCAACTGATGGCCTGGGTCGCTCTCCTGCAAGGTGCCAACTGAAGGTGTTGGAGAACAAAGAGATCAGGTGGCCTCCTAATGCCTGGAAAAGAGACAAAGGCCAGAGGAGAGAGTGTCAGTGCCTGTTTGGACTTCCGGGAAGTGCATGGTGTGGAAGAGGATGCTGGGATGCTTTGGAACTACTCCATACAAAGCCAGTCAGGACTCTGGGGGAGCCTCCTCTCTCTGAGCATACTGTCTCCGGAGCAAGACGCTTACACCTTCCTGGGTCTGACCTCAGAGCATTCAGCATGCCTTCCACACTGTGCGCTTTCCGCAGCGAGTGTGCCCAGGCAGGTCCTGGGGCAACCAGAGGTCCCTGCAGCCCCAACTCAGTCAGCCAATAAAACAGAAGGTTTATTAGACGACAGGATCACAGTCTAAAATAAAGCTTGTAGGTACAGAAAACAGGACCCTCAGTCAGGTCCATCTTGGAGGGTGGGAGCCTAGACCCAAGTTCTGGGCCTCCCCATTTCCCAGCCAGCTCCAAACTGACACTCCCTCCTCTAGCCTTTGTGTCTCTTCTGGATCTCTTCTGATCTTTTGTCCTCAGCACCTTCAATTGGCACCTTGCAGGGGAAACTGAGGCATCCACAGAGTATTCAGAGAAAACATTAAGAACATTCCCACTTTTTCACAACAAGTGCAACAAAATATAATACCGTATATTGAAGCAGGCAAGTGCTGCTTCTGACTTTACACTTTTAATTGACCCTTGTAATCTTGTGGTGCCGACGCATTGTAGCTTCATTTTATATCGGCTTACAGGGCGACAGCGGGGTGGGGTGGGGCGGGCACCAACATTTTGGGCACCACCAAAATTATACAAACCTGCCGCCTATGCTTACCTGTGAGTGTGACTCTTTCCCCTGGCGTGAGGGCTGTCAGGGCTGTGTTGGGTGAGGTGCTGTGGGGGAGGTGAGGCTGGCTGCCTACCTGCTGAGGAATGACAGTGAAAGTAACTCACTTCCTCACAGGCAGCCAGGATTGGAATGGTCACACACGGCTGGGCTGGGGATAGCCAGATAGCATGTGCGAAAAATCAGGACAGGGGGTTGGGGTAGGGTGAGCAGATGTCCCACTTTTATAGGGACAGTTCCAATTTTGGGTCTTTTTCTTATATAGGCTCCTATTGCCCCCACCTCCCGTCCTGATTTTTCACACTTGCTGTCTGGTCACCCTAGGTGGGGTAATTGGTGCCTATATAAGACAAAGCCCCAAATATCGAGACTGGCCCTATAAAATCAGGACATCTGGATCTGGTCACCCTAGCTGGGGAGCGCATCTCTCCCCCGGACTGGCAGTGATCCATCTCATCCGGGGGAGCTGCACAGGGCAGGATGAGCTGCTGTGCTCCATGGGTGCCCGTCCCTGAGATCAGATGCTGTGCTAACTTCACCATGGTCCGTTGAGCTGGCGGTGGTGCCCATTGGCGTGTGTCGGACCTGAGGTTTGCTGCTGCTGTTGCCACTCTGCACCCAAGACGTGCATTTTTCCACCTATCTCCTCTTCTACTGCAGCTGTTGAACCAGCAGGCTGGAGGGGGGGGGGGGTGAGCCAAGCATGAAAGCAGTAGTACTGTGTTGCCATTTTGATTGTCATTGAGCAAATTTGTTTGCCAAAAATGCTTGCTAAGAATCCTGAATTCAATTTCAATATTTTTTAAAAAAAAAAAATCAATATCTTAGCCAAAAACAGAAAATTAAGTTGTTGACAATTATTTGTGACAAGTTTGGTATGGGGAAGGGAGTGGACCAGTTTTCATCAGAGAAACAAAAAATGTTGACTGACTTTCCTATAGCCCTGTTACTGCTAAATAGAGCCTTCCAACAACTGTAATATGCTCATCTCCTTACTAGTGTATAGAGCAGGGGTCGGCAACCTATGGCACATGTGCCAAAGGTGGCACGCGAGCTGATTTTTGATGACACGCAGTGGTGGGCTGAATGGCTCAGCCCACCGCTGCTCTGGGATTCCGGCTGCTGCCCCATTGCCACTCGGGGTCCCAGCTGCCAGTCCCACTCAGCACCGCGCTGCTGGCCTGGAGACCCCCAAGGAACCCCAGGCTGGCAGCAGGCTGAGCAGGCCGGCGGCTGAGACCCCAGCTGAGCCACTCAACCCGCTGTCGGCCTGGGGTTCCATTCACTCAGCTGGCAACGGGCTGAGCGGGACTAAATTCAACGAAATAGGAAAACAAGAGCAACTAATGACAAAGTGCAAGAACCTAGAGCAGTGGTCCCCAACCTTTTTCGTCTGGCAGGCGCCAGACGAAGGACTGTGGTGGTGGATGAGCATCCGCCAAATGCTGCTGAAATTTGGCGGCAAGCAGTGTCATCCAGAGGCGCTTGGCGCCAAAATGCTGCGAATTTCGGCGACATTTGGCAGATGCTCGTCCTCCGGCCAGTATGCGGGTGCACTGAGAAGCCCTGTGGGCGCCATGGCGCCCGCAGGCACCACGTTGTGGACCCCTGACCTAGAGAGCCTCCTGAAGCACAGTGATCATTTGATTTAAATGGACTTGAACTGTACGAAGAATTGAGTTGTTGCCACATGCAAAATCAATGATGGACATTGTACAGTTTATTCATACCAGCAAACTTGCCACCATATTCTACTGACAATTCCTGTAACAGTAGCATCAGGAGAACGGAGTTTCTCAAACTGAAGCTCATTAAAAACTATCTCCGCTCTACAATGAGTCAGGAACACTTGACTGGTCTTGCTATTCTTCAATCAAACAAGACATCACTTTGTCTTTGTCATACGATGACATTCTTACTGATTTTGCAGCCAAAAAAGCCAGAAAGGTTGCTTTTAATTAAAAACTAATCCTTGTTTCAATACCTCTTCATATAAATTTCCAATAAAATGTTGACAAATTAAAAAAATTATATTATTTGCATCATTTTGTAAAAATCAGAATTTTTTCTATAGTGCTACTTTTTAGTGCTAATCCATCACCATTACAGTGTGCTTAATTAAGTTAAACTGGTTTTAATAACATGCATGTGGCAAGTTTTCCAATACTGTAAGCTTATGTTTTTGTTGCTAAGAGCAAGACAGGCACAGGGGCACCAGTTTAATAATCTCGCCTAAGGCACCATAAATCCTTAGGACACCCCTGACTGCCCCAGCACCAGCCACGCGGCGGAGCCGACACTCCACCCCCACCCAGGCCTGCAGTCTGAGGCGGGGCGGGGGTATCTCGCGCCCCCCTCCGCTTGAAGGCTCCTGAGCACTTATATAGATGACAGCAACGGCCCTGTCTAACTGCCTCGCGCACCCAGCGCCACGCGCAGCGCAGCTCTCCCTCTTGCACCTCCCCCCCCTTCTGGTCCCGGGCGGCGCAATGCGGAAGAGACGGTAGGACCAGAGCGGAAGTGAGGTAGCCGCTGTTGCCGGCAGTAGCAGCAGCAGGAGCAGGAGGCGTCCGTGGAGGTGGCGGCGAAGCCGGTGAGGGGCCGGGGCCGGGGCCGGGGCGCTGGAGGCTGCGCTGTCACTGGGGCCCAGGGTAGGGGGGAGGCGGCGCGGCTGAGCCCCTGGTGCGGCCGGCGCGGGGCTGAGAGAAGTGGCGCCGCAGCAGCTGCACAAGATGGTGGATCCTTGAGGATCAGGCCACACGGCTGGTCTGTCTGTCTGGTGGGGGAGGTGTTTGGTCCGTCCGTCCGTCCCCGGGGCAGGGGCTGGGCCGGGCCGCTTGTCTCCCAGCTCTCGGGTTTGCCTGTCTCTGCCCTGAGGGGGGGGCGGCTCTGCGTTCTCCTCCCCCCCCCCCGCGAGCTGTTCACCGCGCACGGCCCCGGGGCATTATCCCAGGGAGCCCCGAGGAGGCCGCGCCCGGGGTGACCTCGCCCGTGTCTCGTCCCTTCCCCTCCCCACCGCTGCCGTTCGTCCTCCGCGGCGCCTCTGGCACGGGGGTGGGGGGGAAATAATCCGAGCACGGCAGAGGGCTCTGTGCCCGCTGCGCCCCCGCCCCCGTGAGGAGACAGGTAAATATAGGGCCCTTTCTAGAGAACGGAATTGAGACATGGAGAGGTTCAGGCGGTTCTGCTAGGATAAAAGGTAACCCAGATGTTTTAAAAAGGCACGTTAGCTTGCTAGAATAGTGTTCTTTATTTTACTTTCCCTTTTTGTACCTTCCCCCTTTCCTTTTTGTTTTGTGTGATTAAAATTAGCCTACTGACTGAGTCCCCTTTTATTTATAGTTTCTTTAAAGCGAGTTTCATCTTCTGGTTTCTAGACAATTTCACTAGCCCAGTGTGCTAATGACTGAGTCATAGTAAATACTGTAGAGGAAGGTTTAAATCCAAACAAACAACAATATTCTGCATCCATTAAAATGGCAGTAGTGCCAAAAAGTTTTCTGTCACCACTAGGTTTTGTAAAAATAAACAGCTTTTGGGCTTAAACTATTGATAGTGTCCCTTTCCTCAGAGTCACTAATAGGTTCCATTTTTAGCTCTATCTGGGCTCCCAGTCACCTACTTTCATCATTAGGTAGTTGTCACTCTTTGCTTGTCTTGTCAAGGACTCCCTCTCATCCACATCCAATGAAGTGGGTATTCACCCACGAAAGCTCATGCTCCAAAACGTCTGTTAGTCTATAAGGTGCTACAGGACTCTTTGCTCCTCTCATCCAAGAAATCATAGTCTTTTAAATAATGTTTGTGAAATGGTTTTGTTAACTTGGTGAAATTTGCAAATGAGCTCTTTTAAAAGTTGCTTATTTAGGTGCTTATGTTCTAAAAAACAACTCATTGTAATGCTTGTCTATAAATATCCCTTCAATACATTTTTCTGAGCAAACTGAGCTTTATCCTAAATCATTCAGCCCTTGTGTGTGTTCTGTCTTCCTCATATTTCATGTCTTCACTCTTCTTCTCTACCCTACTTCCAATTAGATACTCTCTTAAAATACCTGAGTGAGGATAGGAATTGGGACTGTTTTGCAGTGAGAACCCTGAAGGTACAGAAGCTTTCACTAACATGGTCTTGTATTGGACAGGGCTGCCTCTGATAAAGGAAAAATGGCTTTCAGCAAAGGATATCGGGTCTACCACAAACTGGATCCACCTCCATTCAGTGTGATAGTGGAAACCAGAAATAAGGAAGAGTGCCTCCTGTTTGAGTCTGGAGCTGTGGCTGTCCTCTGTGAGTCAATATGTTTTATGAAGTACAATGTGAAAAGCTGACTGACATGAAAATGCATTCTATCAACTATATTTTTATTTATATTTACTTAACTTACAGAAGTTGAAGATGACTTGTTACATCACTTAGTCTGTTCTTTTCCCAGTGTTAGATTATTCTTTTATACAGTAACTAGTGTTCAGTCTGCTTTAAAATGAGTAAAATGGCAAGGCTTTTCTACCTGGTTAAGAGAGAATTATACAGTTTAAATGACTTTACTGTCAAAGTTTGTTGTCTGACATTTATCCTACATTTTTCCTGTATTTATTTAATTCTGTTACTCCTAGTTTATATTTTGTTCATCATAATATAAACTCCTCTTCCTCTGTATGTGCCATGCAGTTATTCTTCCAACTAATCAACTCCTATGTCCTCACAAAAATTCCATATTTCTCATTTTTGTTTATTTTCTAAATTGTTCTCTAATGGTTTTCATTTCTTAATCTTCAGTTTTGTTTGTATTATTGCTTTGTCTTGTTACTTTCTATAACAATATATTGTCCATTTCTATTCCTGAGGCCTGTTAAGAAATCACAAATGTGCAAATATGCAGTACATCTTAGATTACTAGTAAGTAAAATTTTTTTGAAGAAAGGTATTTTTACATAGCAGTCACTTTTATAAATAGTCAGTGAAGACTGTATAAAATGATCAGTTTAATTTTCACATGAAAATATTTACTGTTTTTGAATCACTTAATTGCTCACAAGCATTTGACATCTGCAGAGTGACATTCGATAGATGCAGTTGTAGGTCTGTGAGCCATTTCAAGGCCTCTTCTGTGGTGTGGTGGGTATCATCCAATTCACCTTTGAATCCATGTTTGGAGTACTGAATTATGATGTGTTTGACGGTTTGGATATTATCACCGCAGTTGCCTGAAAATGAGTCTTGAGTTTACACTTGTGCATCAAGTAGTTGTATCTTCCATGGTTTGTTCAGATACAGCTCAATGTGGTCGAAAGTCTGCATGGCAGGTTGAAATTGGGAGGGCGGCTTGTTGGGTCTTGGTTGAAATGAAAGATGGGGTCCAGATGCTTTGCCATTCCCAGGCTACATTCATAGACATGAGGTGGTCATGAGTTTTCATGATTTCAGGCATTATTGGGGTATTATCCATAATCTGCAAGATGGATGGTCTGGGTAGTTTTTGGTGCATTTAAGTTCTTGTGCTGTGGCTATATCTCTGTGGATACCTGGAGATTTGATGTTTGCTAAATAGAAAGCCATGGTAGAGGTGTAGAGTTCCTGTGATGATTAACCTGCCCATCCACAAGTTAGGTATGGAAACTTTTTGTCCATGCCAGTGCACAGTACTCTGCAACTAAGTATGCCAGGGCCAAAGCCAGTGTTTGTAGCACCGAGGCAGTTGATCCCCAGCTTGTTCCCACTAACTTCTGAATAATGTTGACGTGAATCTTTGCTTTAGAGGCTACTTTTTAACGGTAGTCATGAAAGGTGAGTGTGTGGTCAAGAATGACATTGAGATATGTTTGCTTTGCGTCATAATGCACAGTTTCACCACAAAACTCAACAGTTAGTGTTTTGTGTGATGCTGTTGTCAAGGTGGAAAGTAGAGACTACGTATTTGGTCTCAGCTGCAACTTGCCTCCATGATCTTAAGGTCAGATGTAAGGGTCACTTCAAATTCTTTAAAGCTGTGGGCCTGAATTGCGAGTGTCAAATCATCAGACCACACAAACTTCTGCGCTATTATTTCAGGCATATCGCTCATGTATACATTTGAACAGTGTTGGAGCAAGTACAAAGCCTTATGGTAACCCATTATTCAAAGTGAACATCTTGCTGGCTTGACTTCTGAGGTACAGTATACGCTCATGGTGTTCAGGAGTCTGAAAATCTGCACACAGGGGATCTCTTTGGCCAGCTTCAGTAGCAGACTGCCATATCCTAACAGTCTATCCTATCCAGGCTGCCATATCCTAACAGATTGATGAAAGCAGTACTGTTCTTGAGTTTTCATTGGAATATAGCTTTGATGTTTATAGTGAGGGCCAGGACTCAGTCACAGCAACTTCTGTGCATTCCAGCTTGCTATTTGGGTTGGTGTGCAACCGCTTGGGCCTTATTTGGTTTAGAATCATATGCTTCATCACCATGTAGGTGGTCCTCGAGAGAGATTAACGTGTAACTAGAAGGGTGATCTGCAGGCCTTCCAGGCTTTAGGAGTGCAATAACCTTGGCTTTTCTTCACACGTGGGATGTTGATGAAAAGTTGCATCATCTATTTCCATGCCAGTGAACTCAGGATGGACACCATCTTTTCCTGCTGCTTTTCCCAGTTTCTTGCATCGATCTCCTTACCTGTGAATGGTCCAGACCATTGGAATGCTGGAGGGCATGTGGATGTCACCTGCCAAAGTCAATGCTGGACTTGTTTGCGATACTGTTTGTTCACTGGCTGTTTTGATGTCCACAAAACTTTAGCAGTGAGAGCATTGACGTTCATCTGCAGCCTAGTGGCATGTGAGGATTTGCAGCCCCCAGATGTCACAGCAAGTTCTAGGCATGTCTGCTCAAGTGTATGAAGTTTAGACCTACGCTTTCAAGCCACTGTTTCTGCCTTGCTGGATCCAGTGATGCCAGGAGTACCTTTCCAATTTCTAGGTCTCTAGAATCATCATATTTGTGGAGGAGCTTGTGTTGCTCTGTACCTCTGGGGAACATCATGTACCCCCATGTTCATCCCTATAATATGGATGTGTGGTATCCAATGCAAAGTTTGTCATGTTGGGCGTCTTTGGAAGGCTCGTGATGCACTGAGTCCCGTTGTTATGGTAATGTTATAGGTTGTAATTTTATGTATACAGTTATGAGACTGAAAATATGTCCTCATGGCTTAAAACATGCCCAGGCAAAAACTCTCCAGAAGCAGAAGGGCAGTTCATGCCTCATCAGGGCCGTGTATGGGACAAGCCCAGCCCAGCCTCACAGGAACAAAGGACACTGGCCTAGGCAGCAGCAAAGGATCTGTTGGATTTTTGAGTGAGTCATCCCCCTTTCTCTTAGTTAGTTTGGGACTACAACGAGGTAATGCTCACCTGACTCTGCAAGGGAGTTGGGGGGCAAAGTGAAGAGGAAAGAAAGGACATGATAAAAGGGAGAGATGTTTGCCATGTGCGCTCGCGCTCTTTCACACATCTATCTACAGATACCACCACCAAGTGACTGAAGCACTGATCAAAGGAGAGAGCCTGGCTGAGCCCAGCTAGCCTGTGGTGAGAAGCATCTAAGTTTGTAAGGGCACTGAAACTGTTAAGATCAGTTTAGAATGCGTCTTGCTTTTATTTCACTTGACGAAATCCGACTTGTTGTGTTTTGACTTATAATCACGTAAAATCTATCTTTGTAGTTAATAAATTTGCTTGTTTATTCTGCCTGAAGCACTGCATTTGGTTTGAAGCTGTCAGACTCCCCTTGGGATAACAAGCCTGGTACATATTAATTTCCTTGTTAAATTGACAAACTCATATAAGCCTGCAGGGTCCAGCGGACATAACTGGACACTGCAAGACAGCATTTGCTAGGGTTGTCTGGGACCAGAGGTAATGGCTAATGTCATTTGGTTGCACAATCCAAGCAGCAGCTGGCCAAGAGTGCCCACTTGCGTAGCTGGAAGCAGCTTACATGCTAGAGGCTGTGTGTGAACAGCCTGGGAGTGGGGGCTCACAGCAAGAGCAGGGTAAGGCTGGCTCCCAGAGTTGAGGATTGGGGTGACCTAGCAGATCACTGATCCAGATAACACCAGGGGAACGTCACAGCACTTGGCTCTCTGCAGTCCAGCAAGGAGTGTGTGGCGATTTGAGTCCCTGGGGGATGTTCTTCTTTGTGGTGGAGATTAAGAGTGCAATAAAATGGTCAAAAGTCTTTGGCGTTGGGGAACTGTCAGAGATTGTTGTCCATGGTCATGTTCCAGCACAGTGCTGGATTTGAGTAGAGAACTGGGATTTGAATGCCAATATGGTTCAGTATTGGTCTGGGCTGGCTGTTCTGGAATTCACTGAAGACCATCTGCGATGCAGGTATTGGTATGTCTGTATCATCTTTAGAGATGAATGACAGGTCAGGGCAATATTGTCTACCCCATCTTGCAGAGGGGAAAGTGATGCACTGTTTTGCATCAAAAAGGAGGCGCATATCATTTGCCGATGCCTAGTGTGTCAGTTCTTCACCTGCCATGCTGTTTGCTGAATAGCCCCATTGTGTGTGGTGACTATTAAAATTGCCCATAACTACAGCAGGGTTTAGTGCATTCTGCAGAGGTGGTTGAGGCCACTGTGCACCAGCCTCTTATAGTGTCAAATTTAACTGTGTTCATATTTGAATAATTAAAAAATAAAATGCACTAAACATAAAATAATTCATCCTTGCAGCAGTCCTTGTTGCCTTTTTAAATTAAACTCAGTACTTTCAAGCTTCTGATATTCTGAAGAAATGCTTAAATTCAAATTTAGTCAAATCTGAAATTAAACTATCAAATCAGTAGTTTATTGCTGAGTAGCATTACAAATTCGCAAACTTAAAATGTCGTCATTTTTGCCATCTCTGGCAGACATCTCCATTGTGGTACAATGTGGTTAGTCTTTTAGTGTTTTTCTCAGAAAGTGATTCCCTCTTGTAAGTAGATGTTTCATATTTATTGAGTTTCTTCCCTGTCAGCTCTGTAGACACCGAGAGAAGACATAACGGTAGGGCAAGCTCTGCCACTTTAGGCACTCGTCCCTTCATAACATTCCAGTAAGCGTAAAGATCCAGTGGGCTCATGTTGAGAGCTGCGCAGAAACACCAACCATTGTTCACACAGATCTGGTGAGGGATGAGAGGTGGTCGCTTGCTGTGCTGATCAGTGTTTCGTTGTGTGTCTGGAGTCTGCCTGGGACCTGCAACTCCTGGCATGAAACTGACACCACAAGGAACTTAGTTCTTAGAAGCTGCCCTTAAATCCCAGATGCTGACTCTTCTCCCTGAACGCCTGCATTCCCTCGTGGCCCTCGTCCTCTGAAACCTCCTCCCCACGACTGTTGGTCTCTTACCTCCAGCAGCTGCGTGTAGCTCAGGCCTGGTCTACACTACGCGTTTAAATTTAATTTAGCAGCATTAAACCAGTTTAACCCTGCACTCGTCCACACAACGAGGCCCTTTATATCGATACACAGGGCTCTTTAAACTGGTTTCTGTACTCCTCCCCGATGAGAGGAGTAGCGCTGAAATCGGTTTTGCTGTGTCGGATTAGGATTAGTGTGGCCGCAAATCGACGGTATTGGCCTCCAGGTGCTATCCCACAGTGCAACACTGTGACTGCTTTCCAGAGCAGTCAATCTGAACTCGGATGCATTGGCCAGGTAGACAGGAAAAGACCTGTGAACTTTTGAATTTCATTTCCTGTTTGCCCAGCATGGAGCTCAGATCATCACGGGTGGCGATGCAGTCCCAAATCCAAAAAGAGCTCCAGCATGGACCGTACGGGAGATAGTGGATCTGATCGCTGTATGAGAAGACAAATCTGTTCTATCAGAGCTCCGTTACAGAAGACGAAATGCCAAAGCATTTGAAAAAAATCTCCAGGCTATGATAGAGTCCACAGCACAGTGCTGTGTGACAAGTGTAACGAAAGCCAAAGAGTCAAATGGACGCTCATGGAGGGAGGAAGGGGATACTGAGGACTCCAGCTATCCCACAGTCCCCGCAGTCTCCGAAAAGCATTTGTATTGTTGGCTGAGCTCCCAATGCCTGTATGGTCAAACACATTGTCCGGGGTGGTTCAGAGTATATCTCGTCAATTTTCTCCTCCCTGAAAGAAGAGGGGGAAAAAATCGTTTCTTGACTTTTTTTCAATGTCACCCTATGTCTACTGCATGCTGCTGGTAGACGCAGTGCTGCGGCACTGCACAGCAGCATTTCCCCTCCCTTCCCCGATGGCAGACGGTACAGTGCAGAAGGACTGGTAGCCATCCTCGTCATCATCCCGTGAGCGGTTCTGGCTGTCGTCAGGTGAGGTCGGCTGGGGGCGCCTGGGTAAAAATAGGAATGACTCCTGGTCATTCCCAGCAGATGGTACAGAATGGCTGGTAACCGTCTTCATCGTAGCAACTGGGGACTGAGCTCCATCAGCCCCCCACCCCCCTTATGTCTAAAGAAAAGAGTCCAGGCAGTACAGAATATCATAGCAGCTGGAGGCTGCTTCCCCCTCATTTTATCTTACTAAAAAGTCAGTGTTTCTTATTCCTGCATTCTTTATTACTTCATCACACAAATTGGGGGACACTGCAACAGTAGCCCAAGAGGGTTGGAGAGGAGGGAAGCAACAAGTGGGGTTGTTGCAGGGGCACCCCCTAGAACGGCATGCAGCTCATCATTTCTGCAGGATCTGACATTGACCAGCTGTGCTGTCTGGTACACTGGTTCTCTAGTACACTTTCCCCATATTGTAGGTAGGACTGACTCTATTTTCAGATACAACATAAAGGAGGGAATGACCCGGGGTGGGGAGTCATTCCCGTTTTTGTCTTTGCGCCCCTGGCCGACCTCAGCGAAGGTCAGCCAGGAGCACCCATGACAGCAGCAGACAGTACAGAATGACTGATAACCGTCATCTCATCGCCAATTTACAATGGCATGGCAGACGGTACAGAACAACTGATAACCGTCTCTGCTATCTTGCAAGAGGCAAATGGAAGTTGCTTCTGCTAGTAGCGCTAGGTCACTACCAATTAAGCTAGCTCTACAGTTACCTCGATTTGAGTACGTGCGATGTCCAGCGTTGCAATCTCGGTGACATGCAAAAGGCAAACGGGGCCTCCTATTCATCTCCACCACTAGGAGTACGTTAACTTACATACGACCCTGGCGTCTGCCAGGCAATCCAGGGAGGATGGGCGCAAAATGATTGTCTGTCTGCCAATTGGCTCATTCCTTCGTTTGAGTCGCGAGGATAGGCCGGATCATGAGCTTTGTTTACGGCACGCTAAGCTCAACACATACTACTTCCAGCCCGGTATCCCCTCGGCCCAAACACTATGTATTTTGGCACCATGTGCATGGCATGGATCGACGAGCCAGAATTTCGCACTGTCCTTGATCTGAGCCACAGCCGCTAGATTATTACAAAATAGAAATTGGTAATTTTCCTTGGAGATGGGGTCAGAAAAAAGATTCTGAAGTGATATTTACAAATAAATGTTACAGTAGAAACTCACATTTGACCTTAACTTTTGAGCACATTTTAATGTTGGAGGTCAGGTTTTCTGAAAAATTTGGGCACCTATTAAGATATCTACGTTTTGAGTACCCAAGAAGAGGGCGTGCAAAATCATTAGATTACTTAAAGATTATTTAGGCCATACTGTACCTTGTATAACATATCAATTCTATCACATTTCTGAGGATGGTGACTTTCTCATTTAATTTTTCATTATTCACCTAAGTTTTCATGTTACGTTGTTTCTGCATCTCACTATATAGTAAAACTTCTAAATTTCATATGATCTCTGGTTCAGTTTCGCTTGTCTATGGGAAAGGCGTTATTTATAGAACCTAGGAGTGGAAGGGATCGTGAGAAGCTTCTGGTCCAGTCCCCAGTGACTCAGGCAATTTACTAGTTTTAGCAGAACCATCCTGAGCAGGTGATTGGTAGGTTTTTAAGCAGTTAGACGATGAGATTCCACAACACCCTAGGCAATTTACTTCCAGTGTTTAACTACTCTGACAGTTAGAAAATTTTTGCTGTGCTAATGTTCAACTAAACCTCCCTTGCTGCAATTAAGGCCATTGCCTCAGAGGTTAAGAAGAACATTTTTTCTCCCTCTTCCTTTTAACAACTTTTATGTATTTGAAAACTGTATCATGTTCTCCCTCAGCTTGTTCTTCTCCAGGCTTAAACAAAACAAATTTTTCTAGATTAAAGTTTTCTAGTCCTTTAATCATTTGTTGTTCTCTCTGACTCTCTCCAATTTGTCCAATCTTTTTCCTGAAATGTGAGCCCAAAAACTGGACATAATACTTCAGCAAGGGTATTGATCTCTCACTCATTAAATCAGAGGAAGGAGTTCCTTGGCCTTTAAAAGAACTGTTGTGATTTTCTGCTATATTTAATAGTAGTGTTACAGTGTTAATATGTGATTCTTTATGCAATTTACTGTAGACTTGTGTATGTATTAGTGTCAAATAAAAGGTTGCCTCTGTTAGAATCAGTCGAGATTGTTCACACAGCATAGTAGTACAGACTTATGACAGTATCAGCTATGGTAATATTATATGTTCCTCTGCGTATCCTAATATTTAGAGTTTGGAGGTAGGGAGACCAAGAAATATTCAGGTGAATCTTTGTGTATCCCACTCAGCTTATTTGAATGATCAGACTGGACACAACCATATTAGACTGTGTATTTCTGTTTATCCGCAGTTACTTAAGCTTGAAAATGTCTCTGTTTTGTTGATTCAGAAAAATGATTTTTTTGCAGGTAGTAAGGTGGCCCAACCCAGCGAGAAGACTTGAGCCCAAGCTAAGGGGCAATATTACCTTTCTCCGGGGAGGCAGTGCTGTTTTTATAATTTACAGTGCTCGATGACCAAGGTAGGAACAAGGTTGGATTTAATTTTAGAAGTTTTGATATGCAGACGTGAAGTTGTGTGCCTCGTTGGCTTGATAATAAATGCACAAAACTGCTTGGCTTAGCTAAAGGCTTTTTAGGTGGCTTTGCTCAGAAGAGGGACTTGTAAATATCAGCATTGCAGGGTCCATATTTGTCTAGTTTCTACCTACTTGTCTGGACCTCATCACAGTAGCATCTGCAACATTTAATTGATTAACTTCACAACTCTCCGTGAGACTTGATTGTAAGTTCTTTTGAGGTGGGAGACCCTTTTTTTCCTTTTTTTGGTTCCTAATTTTGGTTTTTGTTAAACAACATGCAGCACCATCGCGGTCCGTAGTCCATGATTGGGGCTCCTATCCTCTACTAAAATACGAATCAAATAAAATAAATATTTAACGGAAAATATTTTCCCCATTTATATAAATGAAAACTTGAGGCAGGGCAGGTTTAGAGTGACTTGCCTAGGGTCCACATAGCAGTTCTATGACTGAGCTTAGGCATTGAACCCAGGTCTCAAAATATCATGCTTATCCATTATTAACTGTCCCTCCTACAATGATTTCGTCAAATCTTCCATAGCAAATGTTCTCTGTTTCCAATAAAAATATGTTTTCCCTAACTGGTCTCTTTCAAACTCAACCTGCTAGTTAGATAATCAACGTGGCTCTTTCCTTATTTTACATTACCAGCTATGAGGTATAGCGCTTCTTATTAAGCCCTTATTGTATAGTTATACCCTCCAGTGATGGCTGTTGCAATTTCATTTGCCTTCAAATTAATGATGGATAAGACAGAGTAGAATCCAGCAGTCTCTCTTAGCTGTTTGGCTCTACTATCTAACAGGTGTGAAAAGAAATAAATCTTTGTTTGTCACTGTAGAATAAGATGACATTTACTTTGAGTGGCATAAGACGCACATCTGGTGAAAGAGATGATTCAGTTTTTACCCGGACATTTTTAATAATAGAGCAACACATTTGAAAATAGATAGCTCCTCCTCATTCAATAAATAATCAAAAGGCCCATGGTGTTGCTAAAGCTTCTTAATCAGTTATGGAACACTACTCTGTGAAATAAAAATTGTTTGAATTTGTTCAAACTCTTCATTTGTCAAACCAACTCTAATGATTTTATAGTAATCAGAAAAGTTTCTTCCAGACTGGTGCCTGAGATCGGACATCTCCTTCCAGCGTAAAATTCAATAGTTTCTGTAGTCTGTAATACCAGTTTTGAACTGTTGGTGTTTTGGCCTAGTAAATCCTTTGTTGGAGATATAAAAATGTGAATTATTTAGAGACGTGTCTCAGAATTCTTGACTGGAAGCTTATGGTGTTGCGATATAAATGAGGCTTATTTTGGCTGCAGAAATCCACTATGATGATGCTGATGATGGAAAGAACCCATTTTACTATGAGACCCTAGCGAATGTGCAGGGCTGATGCGTTAGGAAAGACATCTTCATATTTGTAAACTGAGCACCATCTTTTAGTTGGATTTCAATGACCAAACCACGACATGGGCCCCAAAATGTACTGTTTTAAAAAATTTTTCAGTGTAGAACTACATTCAATATTGTCTTTGTTATTCTGCGGACAAAAATTCCTCTTTATTATTAAGTGGTATGGGAGTTTGCTGGGGAAAATAATAGACAAGTAGGACTGAGGAAAACTTTGTTTCCAAATTGTTTGGAAGTTTGATTGATGCTTTTGTCTGCCAGTCATGGAATTCATTTAAAACTGACAACACTCCGAGTTGCAGAAACTCATTTGTAGTTTAAAAACTCTTATATATTTGACTGTCTTTTTAAATGGATGGTTATGGCTTTGCTAGGAGAGTGTGATCCGGTGACTAAAAGAAACATAAATGAATAAAACTAATATCATATTGTCCGACAGAATAACTTGTTGTACCCTCAGTATGGGGAGAGCGTTCTCTTAGATTTTTTGGTTCCAGGTCTGAAAAGGCTGGAACTGTGTCAGTCAACAACACTATGCAAGGCTTTAGTGCCACAAGACCAAACCAAGGAGTAAATTGCACTGGCATAAGGACAGCAGCACGGTCATTCCATAGAAAAGGATCAAGGGCTGGCCAATTAGCAATGTTATGAAAAGAAGAAATACTGTGACAGCAGAGGAATTAGAAACCTTTTTAAGAGGCCTGAAGGCAGTAACAAGTGCTTTGAAAGGATTGTCCATTTATAACTGAATATTTCCCATCAGCAATAACTGTAATTAATTTTGCACTGGGATTTCTTTCAGGAAGCAAATTTATTTTGAGTGTCAGAACAAGGAACGATACAGGACCCAAATTCTTTCCTCACTACACGAGTGCATTCCATTGACTTCACTGGGAATTGGTATAGGTCCATTCTGAGAGCAGAATGTTGCAGTTCTTTCATGTAATTCCTACATCAATAGTGAGAGATGAACCAGGTCATGTCCATGTTGATGTCCGTAGGGCCATATCTCAGGGCACTCTTGCATAAACAGTGGTGAAATGAGTAGGGTACTCAAGATTTAAAACCTGGATAACTGAGAGAGAATTATTTCATAGAAGAAGCATCAGTTCGTTAAAATACTCCAAGCAGCAGATAGCGATGTCCCATGATGCAAAAATTTCACTTCTCCTAAAAATCTGGAAGTGTGTGAGAGCAGTGTTTTGGTTCAGACCCACTTAGTTTCAGTGTATCTGTGTTTTTATTCATATTTCTAAAGTATACGAATATGTTCTGGAAAATGGAATCTGTCTATTTTGGGAAAGTGTTTTGAGTCAAGCATTACTAAGTTATAGGCGTGTTCCCCTCTTGGGTATTGAATGATCCTGTTGATTTTCCTTGTGCTGAAGATAAAAATAAAAGGCAAGTTTCGACCATCAGACTGGCTCTGCTATATTTCGCAACATGAGTTATTCTGAGCTGTTAATATTTATTTTCCAGATACAGAAATGATGAATATTAATGTTCATCTGAGAAGTGTGGAGGAGGGGCTGGAAATCTAAACACTACAAGAAACACTGTCAGATTACTATAGAAAATGACAGCCCTGTGCCCGATTCTCTCCAGAGTGGCTTATAAATATGGTGCCTAGAGGTTGATGTGCTAACAATTTCAAGTGGTTTCGTTGTAGGATTACAGCGGAAAATTGATTGGATCTGAGATAGAAGTTCTCCGTCTGTACTCAATCATAACTGGGAATTCAACAGCACACGCACCAGTCTAATTTTAGATTCTAGATCTGCAACACATGTGACTATTGTTTTCCCATTCTCAAGTGCGATGAATCTGACTTGAAATTTAAATCTTCGATTTGATGCCATACAGAAATTGCAGAGACCTTTTCAGCATATGCGGGGATCCTTAAGGAACACTCTGGCAAGGAGATGCTGTTTTTAATAAGCCCTTCTTATTGTCCATGTCACCATTAACTAATGAACAAACCCCTATGGAGTACTGTCAATCAACAGTGTATTGTTTGCTCAGCGTGTGGTTATCATGTATGAAGACCAAACTTCAAGGTATTATAGATTTTCCAAATTTGCTAAAGTGTTATGTTTTGGATTTATGGAAACAGCTGCTTTGGAGTGGCTTTTTAGTAAGGGGGAAAATGAAGCCACTGTTAAGTGTTATCATATCACAACACAGAATTCTAATTTGCAGTGCTTCAATTTTAACATTGAAGTAACATCATTTTAGGGTTTATACATTAGAATTTAAAGAGTTGTACAAAATGTTTACTATTGATGAAATAGTTGTGTTTAGAAAATAGATATGGGTCTGTAGTGTACTCACTTACTTTGCCGTTGGTCTGTGTTAACCCCGAAAATAGCAAGAGATATGTATTTATCTACCATATTATTAATAATCCCAGAAAATAGCCTCTCTGGAAGGTGTACTTTTTTATTTTTAGTTAATGATGAAGGCTAGCACATTATTCCGCAGTCATTAAACTAGTCCTGCATTCTTAGCTGCTATAAGTCAAGTGCGCTCTCAACCTTTCCTGACTACCCACAAGTTTCCACCCCACTTAAAAACTACTTGATTACAAAATCATACATAAAATACAAGTGTCACGGCACACTACTTACTGATGAAAAATTACTTACTTTCTCATTTTACCATAATAAACATAAAATAAATCGATTGGAATCTAAAATATCATGCTTACATTTCATGTATAGTTGTATAGAGCAGGTATAAGCAGTCATTGTTGTATGAAATTTTAGGTTTTTACTGACTTTGCTAGTTGACTTTTTATGAGCCTGTTGTTTAAAACTAGGGCAAATATCTATATAAGTTGATGTACCCCTGGAAAGACCTCTGTGTACCCAGGTGATGCATATCCCTGGCTGAGAACCCATTGGTCTCTAAGTGAATACACTTGTGTTAGAACAGAGTGAAAACAAGATACAATTTGTGTTTAAAAACCATGGCACCTTTGGATCATAAGTGATCACCTCTGGACTGAACATTTTGGGGGATAAGAAGCTTCATATGGAAAAGGTATAGGTGGTTGTAAACTTACATTAGTTTGGTTCACTAATTTGCTGATCATGCTAAAATTACAGAACTACAATTTAAAACACAAATACATTATGGTCACCTAATTTAAAATATCCTCTTGAAGTAAAAATGGGCTTTTTCAAGGTTAGTTATTTAAATAGCAAGAAGCTAACTTTTAAATATTGAATGTACCTTCATTGATACCAGAGACATTATGTCAGACCCAGAAATAGGTGGTTTTAATGTTTCAATATTGAGGACACAATGATGATTTTAATGAATTTAAGCATTCATATCTAATAGTTGTAATCTGATATAACTTGTTAAATGATTAAAATAAGGCAGAAGAGAGAAAATTACTTCATTTGAGTAAATCAGACTAATAGGTTTCACCTAGGACAAATTTAAAGCTCATATTTTATAATGTTTGCTTTCTCAATATCTTCCTTTTTTAAAAAGGTAGTTCAGCCTGTACATCAGCCATATTATAGTATGGTTCATTCATAAACAGTTTTCTGTTAAGAAAAATCTGAATCTAGTTATGATGGCATTTTCCAAACTATCAATCAGACCAAACTGTAGTTTTGGACTCTGATCTCATTGTTGAACCCATTAAATCAAGACTTAATTCCACTTGAAGTCACTACTGAAGAGAACAAATAGTGTGTAGGCCATACAGCTTCAGAGGATGCATTAACTAAGAAAAACCATCTCATGTTTAGGGAAAAGCCAGTGTATGTTTACTTTCTTCACAACCATAGGTTGAAGGAATTACGAGTTTGCAAGAAATGGTGGAACAATGGAAATGTTTCAGTTTTACTTGGATTAGTAACTCGGTAAATAACAGTGATCCTTCACCGTGACTGCATGACATCACTCCTGCCTCGGGGTGTACATTTTGCTCAAGGGAGAGGTGGCATCACTTCCTGACTATATCAGTGATTGATTTCCCTGAAGAGGCGAGCCCATCTGCTTAGAATTCTAGCTGATACACTACAGGGGGGTGCAGAAGTGAATGAACACTGCTGAGAGATACTGATAAATGTTGTCTTTTCAGAGAAGGGCAAGGAAGGAAAAAGACTTTATAATTTAGATAAGCTGATCATTGTAGAAAGCTAAGAGATTTGTACTTTAAACCATGGAACAAAATTATTTGTATTCTGTTTGTAATATTGCAGTGCCCCGAGAGACCCTATCGATTTTTGTTAAAATGGCTCCATATGCTGTTATAAATATTCTGCAGTTAGGCCTGGTGGAGAAGAAAGGGGCATTCTAAAGTGCTCAGTGGATGGGTTATGTGAAGCCACTCGGGGACAGAAAACAAATGTTAATGAGTTCCCCAAGTGGCCACATATGTATCTAGGCCCCATTTCTCCATTATAGGGGCATGGAGTTTACTGCAATTCTGGGCTGAATCTTATGACACTTGTCTTGTTTAGGGATTAGCGTCGCGAAGAGTGGGTGGATGCTTTGCTCAAAACTAGATTATAACAGCGGCCTGGGGAGGTCTACTCTCTCTTCTTACTCATGTACCTGTTACCCTAAAGGCTCTATCCCTAACACAAAAGCCTAAATACCAAAATTCAAATGGGTGCGCCATGGACCTTGCAAGGGACCTCTGTGAGATCTGGATCAGGACATGTATTTCAATGATTTTGCACAGTTACATCCAGTGGCCAGGGAGGAAAAGCAGAGTCCGGCTTAGGGGTATGCAACGGATGTAAGCTCTTTATGGGGCCTACTAACCACTTGTCTACAGGGCACAACCATTCTCACACTTTTATAATTGTATCTTTGTATTTCACGAGAGGCCATGTTAGAATGGGCACTAGAAAAAAACTATCCTTTGTTCTCTAGCGGTGAACTCTTGA
The DNA here is from genome assembly GCF_003597395.2 of Chelonoidis abingdonii. Classification (NCBI taxonomy): domain Eukaryota; kingdom Metazoa; phylum Chordata; order Testudines; family Testudinidae; genus Chelonoidis; species Chelonoidis abingdonii. The sequence continues at coordinate 201,259,534 of NC_133769.1, read as the reverse complement.
GTCATAGCTGGACATATGTTTGATGTGCACTGTGAGTAAGTGCACACGCTACCATTATACATGTTCTGTACAAAGGAGACTTCAGGCCCTTTCGATGAACACTATTAAGGTCAAGAAAAATGGGTGCAGAAAATCCCATTGGTAACAATCAGGAGCCAACCACCAGTAGAAGAATGAATAATACTGTATGGTGGTGTGCTATGGTGACATAGAATACTTTAAGGATATTTTTCTATTCTTGGAGCTTGTCTACATTCGGACAGGTGATGAATATTTATGGGGTCTAATGAGTGCTTAGTTTTACCCTTTGGAGACCAGAGATTGAAAGCAACAACAGGACAGTTTTTTGTCCTTGAGTTTTGCAAGGCAAGAGGACAGCGGAGTGATCAATGTTGGTTTATATTGTCCTGTACGTTGCCTGGGAACTGTGGATCTGAGAGGCAAAGATGGGCATCCAAATGTCAGGAGAGGGCATCCTCATCTTTCCAGAATGAAATGCCGGCCATTTAAATCTACCAATAAGAAATGATGCATTTCTTCAAAATGGTGCCCATTTCCTCATACAGGTACTTCATGTGTTTAAAATGATGTACAACTGGCTTATTTTGGCGCAAAAAACAAGGGTTACGAGTATTTTAACTAGTAGGTTAGCCACATCTACTTTTTGTATGGATATACACTTGTATGTAAATTACTGATCCTGTATCGATCAGCTGGAAACCTTTCTCTGGTGTGAGACAACGCGTTTTTCATGGAACAATCGAATATAATTCTCTGGGTACGAACTCTGTTTCTTAACTATTTATTTTACCTAGCACACGTTCTACTCGTTCCTTCGTAAGCCCCGTGTATACTTTATAAACATATAAATCGAAGGTGGAACTGCACTGGACAATTCGACCAGCAACATTAGAATCACGAAATTAATTAGATTGCAGAAATTTTAGGTGCTTTCCCTTTTCACTCCAGGGCTCAATAAGTGACTTTTAAGAGAGATGCCCTAAAAATGTATTTAAGTTTTTTTATCATCATCTTATACAAAAGGACGGTTGAGTAGTCTTTTGTGTCTGGCGGTAGTACTTTTCATGACAGTGTTACAGAACTGATATTTGTTTGCTTCTTTTTTGGTGTGGTGCGTGAAAGTGCTGAGAGACCATTGATCAGATGATACCGCTTACCTAAATGTCTCTCGTTATCAGGATCTGTGCTGTTAGTCTATCCTCTGTGAAGATAACTCCAGTATAGACTCCCATCGTAAGCCCTAGAGAAAGTCTCTTTAATCGTTAAATCAAGAAAATCTCATAGTGTAGACATCCCCTGTCATGCAGCCTGCTGTCGTGGAAAATCGACCACCTCACGATAATTTTGATCCGACAGCCCGAGCGCACTCCTTTATTTCAGACAAGCTTATGCGACCGTGTGCGTGAGAACGCGTGAGCCCATGCAAGGCGTTGATAAGCTGCTCTACATGGTTACAAATTTACCACCTGGTATAAAGTTAAAACCACAAATGTAATATGCTAGTTCAATATTTGCCTATCCCGGTATTAATATTGCCACTCAGCAGTTATTTTACTGTCGGTCCAATTTGGGGGTATTTTCCTGTTATTGTTCTTTACAATCATTGCTGAATTTCTACTAACCCCCTAATTGCAATTACATATTGCAAAAGCCATTACCATATTTTAGCTGACATATGCTAAGCTGGCACTTATGGCCCCCCACCCCTGTCCTATTTCTAGTTCCCTTTTTCTGGTTTCCTTATACCATACCCCAGTGCCCTTTGTGTAGACAAACAAATTTAACAGAAGAAAAATTTTTGTTAGATCTAAAGGCTTTTGGGCCTCCTTTAGCAAGCAGCCTGAGGTCTTGGGCAGGGTCGGATTTTTCCCTATCACTGCCCTGCCCAGCTGCCACTGCAGTCCTAGTGCTGGAGAGAGCCTGGATTTCATGTTGTTGTTTTTGATTCTGCAGTTCCATCTGTGTTCTTGTTAATGTGGATTTCATAGAGCCCTACCATGGTAGAAACTCCTCGTTTGCTCATTGCAGGCAACTGAAGAATGGAGAGAGCATCCCACTCACTCCCCTTGTTGATTCACTATAAAGGTGCTGGGAGGGAAGTCATCTCCTTGACCAGATAACTGCTGCTCTCTCCAGTGCATAAATATTTCATAACAACTCTTATTTTAAAACATTAAAATGTAGAAGTACTCTTGTTTACTAAATGGGATATAATTGTATAGCAGCCTCCAACAAAACTCTGACACAGGACCTGTAGATACGCTGACATTTACTGCTAAAGCTCTGAGAGCAGTGGTTTTCAAGCTGTGGTTCACAGACCTCTGGGGGTCTGCAGACTGTCTAGGATTTCCAGAGGGTCTGCACCTCCATTTGAAATTTTTTAGGGGTTCCCAAATGAGAAAAACTTGAAACTCCTGGTTGAGAGCCGCTGCTCTAAGAGTGCTCACCCTGCTGGGCTCTGGAGTTTTAATAGTATGTTGGGGGGGAGGGGGTCCCAGATAAAAAGGTTGAGAACCCCTGTCTTGGGAAACCTTAGAGAAAGCATGTTTGTGGGCTCCCTGCAGAGCAGTACAAGAGAGTGTGATAGCTTCATAGTAATGAATGACTAGAAAGTGAAACTGACTAGACACACAGTACCTTTAAATGCACAAAGGAAATATGTTTCCTCTAACCTTTCAGTGATGATAACGTCCTTGTTACAAGTAATACATAAAGTTAAACACTTTAGACATGAGTCTTGAACTGCATTCCTTTCGTTGTTCAACAATAACTGTTCCAAACCATTCCCATTACCCGTTTCCTCTTTTACGTTTTTCCCTCAACTGTTTGTTTGAATGTGTTGTCTTAAATCACACATTCAGTGCAGATACAACTTGCACTGAACAGTACGTAGTCAGTGTATGAAATTTTAATGCTAGCACAGAGCACCCAACTGAAAAGCCTCTGAGCCTGTTAAGGTTAATACTTTTATCCCTTCCTTTCCAAATGGGAGGGGAATGGGTTTCTGCTAAGATGACATTTCAGAGGGTCCCGTTAGTTTGCATACCTTTCTTCTGGTCTAAGTTCAAATTTCAAAACCTGTGTGTTCTGGAAGGTGCAATGTACTGTGAGGCTGGCAGTACTGAAGCTGGTAAATGTCTTCTAAGACTCAGTACATTTCATTTGAATGTGTAAGTGTATCATTGACACTACATATACCCAAGAGTTATGGTTGTTAATGGAGTTGTGGAGAACATAAAACTGCATTTCCTACTTCTATGCATTTTAAATCCAAGCCACAAGCATGTATTCATGTTTAATGTATCATAAATTGGGATTATGAGGGAAAAAATACTTTTCTTACAATTTATTCTGCAGTGCTGCATGCTATGAATTCTACAAAAAGTTACTTTGTCTGCAACATCTAGCAAAAGCATGGTGTGTGCTTTCTGTAGTTTGAGCTGATGCTGTACTGGATTTAAATGGGAATGTGCTTTTGATTTGGCTACACCTGCTAGTTGTTTTGGTTACACTTTGCAGCTATTTAGGCAGCTTTTCTGCAGACACACTTGCAATGAAAGAGACCTGTTCTTTCTTCTGTTTCCCTTGCTTGCACTGTGTGTGGAACATCTGTAGGCTTCTGGATTGGAATGGAGAGCTTTTGCTTATTCCTTCGTTGTGATGGGAGATTTGGAGCAGTAGTGCATTGCATAACTTCCCTCAAAGATAAAGAGAGCACAACTGCTGCTATTTCTGAAAAAAGTTAAAAAAAAATAAATATACATTTTGAGGAACTGCTGATGTTTGGATAAGAAGGCTTCAAAAGAGAGAATAAAAAATGAAGGGTTAGGTCTGGAATTGGATTCTAGTTCTCTTCTGTTTTCAGTTGAAGGTCAGATCCTCACCTCCAAAGCTTCAGAAGATTTTGACCCAGCAACTTTAGTGACCATCTCTATTCATGACTAGCCATGACAGCTACACTTTCCTTGAACAGAGCTGCTTGCAAAGTCCAGGACAAAGAGCTTGAAAGATAAAAACATTCTTAGTCAAAGGGGTTCAGCTGTAGAATGATTATCTGGAAGATCAGACTAATTGATACTCTTCATATTATGCTGCAAGATGCTTCTTTTTGACAAAGCATTTGCACCATAACCAGGATAATAATTATAGATGACTTCAAGAAATCTTATTTTCCTAATAGATGTTCTGTTAATCAGGAAGGGAAGAAGAGTAGAAAACTCCAGTAGGTCTGCTAAGTAACTAATCATGCACTTTTATTTTTGGAGGGAAGGGCTCAGATCTGTGTTGTACAAAACATGAGGAGGAAAGATGGAGTTAGTTTGTAAATTGAGACATAATTTATTTCAAATGATTAAATAATTTTAATAGTCTTGTCTGAGTCCTAATCAGGACAAGTGACCTAATGAAACAGTGATAATTCAAAGAAAATAACTTCAGATTCAAAATCTATATCTGGCAGCTTCATTAATTCGGATTAATTTTGTATCTATAATTTAGAGGGATTAAATTATACATGCAGCCAAGAGGAAGAGAAATACTTAGCATTAATGGATTTTCCCCTCAGACTTGAGTGGAACTATTCAGAAAGAAGAAAAATGTTTCTTTAACGGTTGAATTAAGTAATACAGGCAAAGAGTCTATGCACTGCGAAGTTATGGATGATATAAATATATTTTTTCCTTTTGATAGCTCATTTTAAAGAGCTCATAAATCAGTTAGTTAATGGAGTCTGATGTTGGTCTGCTTGAGATTGTTGCTTAAAGTTAGAATCTCTTGCTCATTTTATATAAGTTAATTCAAAATTTTGGAATATTTGCTTGAGTAAGATCCTTTGGTCCATTTAGTCTTTGCTCCTGTTTTCCCTGGTGTCTTTGTCTAATGAAAAGATCTTAAAAACAGTGTTTCTCAAACTGGGGTCGCCGCTTGTATAGGGAAAGCCCCTGGCAGGCTGGGCCGGTTTGTTTACCACCCCCGTCCGCAGGTCGGGCCGATCGTGGCTCCCACTGGCTGTGGTTCTCCACTGCAGGCCAATGGGAGCTGCTGGAAGCAGTGGCCAGTAAGTCCCTCGGCCCGTGCTGCTTCCAGCAGTTCCCATTGACCCGGAGCAACGAACCGCGGGCAGTGGGAGTTGCGATCCGCTAGACTTGCGGACGGGACAGGTAAACCGGCCCAGCCCACCAGGGGCTTTCCCTAGACAAGTGGCGACCCCAGTTTGAGAAACTGCTTAAAAACAAATCAGTAATAACTATAGAACAGTATGTAGCTTTCGCAAATGTATTTTTTAATTAAATAAAATGCTAATATGTGGTTGTAATTACTCTTTCCAGTTATTTGTCTTAAGGTATTCCTTACATATATTATGGTAATTATAAGAGGAAAAAATTGTAAATATCTGATTGTAGCTTGTGCACAATCTATCCTCCGTATCGCCTTTAAAACTTTATTTTTTGTGAATGCTTTTCTGTTCTTCACTGTACAATGCCTCTGCACCACTGTTTTCTCTAACTTTATACCATATACACAGTCTGCCTTTTTACTTGTACAAAGCATTTTAAATACAGGCTGTATGAAAGACACTAAAATCCAGAGGGATGGAAAATATATTAAGAGTTATGGCTAAACTCCCAGTCAGATAGTTAAGATTGTATACTGAACTTCAGTCGTGCCCCTTGTGTGGATTCATTATGGTTAGGTTTGGCAGAATTGAATTTTTTTTCATAATTTTGATAGATATCAATGTTTTGTTTTTTAAGCACTGTTTTTCAATTATCAGTTTAAATTTTCACAAATGCGCAAAACTATGCGGCAGGGGGCAGACTAATGATCATAGATGTTAAAGTTAAAACTTTATAACTGAAACATGAATTGTCATGTCAGAATATACAAAATAAACAACATTAAATCAAACTCTGAATTCTCAAACAGCATTTTTCTTACTTTGCCTATCTGTAAATTTTGGTTATCATTGGTGGAAATATTTTTTTGTTGGTTTGTACGTGTACCGTGAAACTGACACTTACAATTAAAATCTAATCCCTTCCAAACCTGATTATGGTGCAGTATCACATGAGCCTGTGTTAGGTTTGAAATAAACAAACTTTTGTATTGTTATAATTCCTTAGATACAAATGTGCATCATCTTTTAATATTTTCTTATGGTTTTTTTACTTAGATTATATTTGTCATAATGTTTCAGTGTATCTGTATTATCTTAAATATTTGATATAAATTCCTTTTTATTTAAGGTATGTGTTCTGACTTCATAAGCATCCATGTAATATACACTTTTCAACCAGCCATTCAAATTTGCTTCAGTACAATGCAGAGCATAAGGCATTTAACAATAAAAGTAATTTTGGTGGTTTGTATGTTTCATCATGTAATCTGACAAGTAGACCAAAAAATCAAAATTGCTGAAGAGATTGTTGATTTTGATAATATAATGTAAAAATCATGTGGTTGATCTAAATATTCACTTGTCTGATTGTGGTTTTGTTTCCACTAGAGTGGCAGTAGTTGAAAATTTAAATTTTCCAGATGAATGAACTGTAAACTTGAAGTGGTATTATTCAAACAAGTATCTTTTTATGCACTTGTCTCTGATGTCTTTATTCAGAACTCAATGTTTTTACTGGTTTTCAGTATTAAAATGTAATGGCTAGGATCTGAAATCTGTGTTTTTGTTTTGTTTTTGTTTTGTTTTATTATTGCATTGAGATCTTTGCTTTTTGATTCACTCCTCCTCCCCACAATCTTTAAATGTCTCAGCAATGAATAATTATATCACCACAATGTATTGAACTATGACAGTGAAACTAAAAATCATGCCTAGTAAGTTCAAAAGTGAAGATACAAGCTATGTTCAAAATTGCTCAATCTGTTTATTTCACTCTTTTAAGCAAGCATAAAGATAGTCTGCAGATGTATTCCTTAATTAAACCCATCCTGCTCCCATTGAAGAGGAGCAGTGTTGCCAACTCTAGTGACATTTTTTCCTAAGGCTTCAGCTCCTTGTTACTTAATTATGTAAGAACCTCAGCTGTAATTCAAAAACAAAAGTGTTTCTAGTCCTCCTAATTACAAAGACAAACTTGAAAACATAAATCCTAAAGGCTCAAAAACCTGAAGATGCACAAAATGAACCCTAAAATTATTAAAGCTCTCAAGGTGGGGTTTTTTTTTTGGTAGTCTGATACACAATTTTTTGAACCTTTTGAGGTGGTAATACTATGAATTTTGCCATTGATTTTAAACAGTAACGGTACTTAGTCCGAAATAAACTAGATGCAAGCGTAAGAGTTACACTTTTTAAGGCTCCCAAAGTATCTATCTTCAGAAAGTGATAGCCTCTTGCTACATAAATATGATGCTGCTTACCTGATTTACTATAGACCCCTTTCATCTTCTTTGTGACAGGTTGGATCACAGAAACCCCCTTGGGAACTGCTACCTGATGGGCTTAGAGGTAGTCTCGGCACATTTTCCCTGGCAGCTTGGGGCTCCAGTGCCCTGCCTGGTTGGGCTAGACATGCTAGCCTGCTACAAACACAGACCCAGGTCTGAACCACATCCCTCAAAAGCTTCAGGCTTAACTGAAAACAGCTTAAGAAGTGTTCCTGTCTCCAACACTCAGATACCCAACTCCCAATGGGCTCCAAACCCAAAGTAAATCAGTTTTACCCTGTTTAAGATTTATACAGGGTAAACTTAAAAATTGTTTGCCCTCTATAACACTGATAGAGAGGTATGCACAGCTGTTTGCACACCCTCCCTCCCCAGGTATTAATATGTACTCTGGGTTAATTAAGAAGTAAAGGGTGATTTTTATTAAATACAAAAAGTAGGATTGAAGTGGTTCCAAGTAATAACAGACAGAACAAAGTGAATTACCAAGCAAAATAAAATCATGCAAGTCTAAGCCTAATACAGTAAGAAAACTGAATACAGATAAAATCTCACCCTCATATTTCAATAAGCTTCTATCACAGACTGGACACCTTCCTAGTCTGGGCACAATCATTTCCCCTGGTACAGTCCTTGTTCCAGCTCAGGTGGTAGCTAGGGGATTTTTCGTGACCACAGCCTCCTTTGTTCTGTTCCACCCCCTTATATATCTTTTGTACAAGGCAGGAATCCATTGTCCCTCTCTGGGTTCCCGTCCCTCCTTCTAAATGGAAAAGCACCAGGTTGAAGATGGATTCCAGTTCAGGTGGCATGATCACGTGTCACTGTAAGATTTCATTACCCACTTGTGAGCACACGCCTGTACAGGGAGACTTACAAGTAAACAGAGCCATCTACAGTCAATTGTCCTGGTTAATGGTAATCATCAGGATTCCAAACCACCATTAATGGGCCACACTTTGCATAAATACAATAGGCCCTCAGTTATTTCATATTTCTAATTTTTGATACATACATACATACATACAAATAGGATAAACACACTCAGTAGATTATAAACTGTAATAATCACTTATAAGAGACCTTTTGCATGAAGCATATTCCAGTTACATTATATTCACACTCATTAGCATATTCTCATAAAATCATATAAAGTGCAGTGTTGCATTCTCCACATCCAACAAATTGCATGGAAATAAGTTGTGTATTTGTAAACTGTAATACAGTAACTCCTTGCTTAACGTTGTAGTTATGTTCCTGAAAAATGTGACTTTAAGCAAAATGATGTTAAGCGAATCCAATTTCCCCCTAACATTAGTGTAAAAGGGGTGGGGGGAGAGTTAGGTTCCAGGGAAATTTTTTTCACCAGGCAAAAACTATATTTTATGTATATATATTAAACACACAGTATAAGTTTTTTTTTAACAATTTAATACTGTACACAACAATGATGATTGTGAAGCTTGGTTGAGGTGGTGAAGTTAGAGAGTGGGATATTTCCCAGGAAATGCCTTACTGCTCAGTGATGAACTAGAACAGCTCAGCCCTCCAGGGGTAACACATTGTTTAATGTAGCCTCACAGTCTACAAGGCAGCACAAGTGGAGGGAGGGGAAACAGCATGGCAGACAGACACACCCTGTGTGTGTGTGTGATAGAGAGAGTTGCTCATTGCCCCTTTTAAGTATGCTGACTCCACTCTAAGTAGATCAGCAAGATGAGACAGCCCCTGCTGCCAGCATGCTCCCTCCATCCAGAGCCCTATCGTGTGTCATCCCTTCCTCCCCCCCGCCCCGTTCTATGGAAATGGGGTAAGCAAGGGGGAGGTGGACACTCTGCTATTAGCCTCCCTCTTTTCCTCCTTTTTCCCCCTCACTCCCCCCCCCCCTCATCCTTTCTTCCCCCCAGAGGGCAGGAGCAGCACATGGCAGTGGGTGGGAGGGACAGCTGAACTGCTGGCAATTGATTGCCTGCTGCACAGGGAACTTAAGGGAACAGGAAGCTGATAAGGGGGCTGCTGGTCCACCCTGATTCTAAGCCCCCACCACTAGCTCCAACGAGCTGCTCTTTCTGCAAGCAGTGGACAAAACAGGTAGCTGCTAGACAACATATGTGGGAGCATTGTACAACTTTAAGCATGTTCCCAAATTGATCAGCAACGAAACAACGTTAGCCAGGATGACTTTAAGTGAGGAGTTACTGTAGGCTGCTCTGTGGGCCCAGGTGCCTATCGCTTAGCACACATGATATCCAGCCCCTTGGTTCCCTGACCAGGTATTTGTGGTTCTTGGTTCCTGGTCTTTGACCAGGAGTCTTCTGGCATCCACTTGTATCTGGGCGTCAGCTCTTAAGGGGACCCTGGACCTCGCTCTCTAGTGTGTTCCAGCCCAATACCCTGTGTGAAGCAACTACGGCAAGGTCCTTCCAGCACAGTCGAAGTTTACTGCCCCGACTATTTCCTACTTACGTCCCTTCAGTTTGGGGTAGTCCATACAGTCTGTAGAATTATATAAACTTGTTTTGAGGTCTAGAAGGAGGTGAGGCAAACCAGTTGCCATGGCGCCTGTGGGGGCATCCATGTGCATCTGCCTACTGCCGCCGGACAAGCAGCTGCTGAAATGCCATCAAGAAGTGCTACTGCTGAAATCCTGCCAAATTTTGGCGGCAACGCCTCTTGATGCTGCTTCACAGTGGGATTTCAGCGGAGATGCCTCTTGATGTTGCCGCTTCACGGTAGCTTTTGGCGGCTGTTTGTCTGGCAGCTATGGTCCTTGGCGGCTAGTCGTCCAGCGCCCGTCCCACAGAAAAGGTTGTGGACCACTGCCCTAGTTTGTTAGGTAATGCCGCAAAACGCAAAGTCTCTAGACAACTTTTTGAGTCAGAAGAAACAGCGAGGCTTCCTTGCGGCAAAGCTTATGCCCAAATAAATCCATTAGTTTCTAAGGTGTGCCACAAGGACTCCTCGTTGCTTTTGCAGCAGATACAGACTAACACGGCTACCACTCTGAAACTTGTATCAGAAGGTAGAGGAATAACCGGAGGCCAGTCATTTTACACTTGATTCTGGCTAACAGAGAGGAATTGGTTGCAGAACTGAATGTAGGATGAAATTTGAATGAAAATGATGGATTTCATGGTTCTAAAGAAAGGAAAATATGAGAGCAGCAAAATAAGGACAATAAACTTTTTGTTTTGAAGCAGATTTTAAGAAGCTCAAAGAACTGGTAGGTAAGATTCAACGGGAGAAAGTCTAAGGGAAAAAGGAATCAGGACAGCTAGCAGTTTCTCAAAAAGACAATATTAAAGCTACAACAGCAAGCTATCCTGATTCATAGGAAAGATAGGAGGAATAGTAACAGGCCAATATGGCTCTATCTGAAGCTCTTCAATGGCCGGAAAATCAAAAGAGAATCCCACAAAAATTGGAAACAGACAAATTGTTAAGGAGGAGTACAAAAGAATAGCACAAGCATGTAGGGGCAAAATCAGAAAAGCTAACAATGAGTTGCATCCAGAAAGGGACATAAAAAGGCAATAAGAGGTTCTGTAAATACATTAGGAGCAAGAGGAAAAAATAATGAACTACTTAATGAGAAAAGGAGCGTTAACAAAAAAAATCTGAAAAAGGCAGAGGTGTTTAATGTCCTTTTTGCTTCAGTCTTCACTAAAAAGGTTAATTGTGACCAGATGCTTAACACAATATTAACAAGGGGGAAGGAACACAAACCAGCACAGGGAAAGAATAGGTTAAAGTTGTATGAATTCAGGTCATTAGGGCCCTGTGGCATTCACCCTAGTACGTAAGGAACTAGCTGAAGCAATCTTGGAACTGTTAGCAGGTATGTTAGTGAACTCATGGCAGGATAAAGGGCGAACCTAGTACCTAGCTTTAAAAAGCAGAACAATGAGGACCTGGGGAATTATAGACCATTCAGACCTGGTTGGTACCTGGAGTGATACTGGAACAAATTATTAAACAATCAATTTGTAAGTAACTAGAGGATAATAGGGTAATAAGTAGTAACCAGCATGGAATTGTCAAGAACAAATAATGCCAAACCAGCTTAACTTCCTTGTTTGACAGGGTTACTTTCCTAGTGGATGAGCGGAAACAGTAGATATGATATATCTTGATTTTGTAAGATTTTAATTTGACACAGTCCCACATGACATTTTCATAAATAATCTAGGAAAATGTGGTCTAAATTAAATTACTATAAAGTGGATGCATAACTGGGTGAAAGACCATACTCAAAGTGTAATTATCAATGGCTTGCTGTCAAACTGAGAGGAAATGTCTAATGGGGTCCCACAGGAGCATGTCCTGGATCTGGTATGAGTCCACATTTTTTGTTAATAATGTGGATAGCGGTGTAGAAGGTATGTTTGTGTAACCTGCAAATGACACAAAGCTGGGAGGGGACTGCAAACACTTTGGAGCACAAGATTAAAATTCAAAACAACCTTGACAAATCTGCAATCAACAAGATGAAATTCAGTAAAGACAAGTGCTAATTACTACCCTTGGGAAGGAAAAATCAAGTGCACAAATACAAAATCAGGAATGACTGGTTAGGCAGTAGTCTAGCTGAAAAGAATCTGAGGGTGATAGTGGATCATAAATTGATCAAATCAGCAGTTTGAAGCAGTTGCAAAAAAGGTAATATTCTGGGCTGTATTAACAGGAGTGTCCATATGTAAGACATGGGAGGTAGTTGTTCCACACTACTTGGTGCTGGTGAGGCCTCAGCTGGAGTATTGTCCAATTTTGGGCACCACCCTTTAAGAAAGATGTGGTCAAATTGGAGAGAGACCAGAGGAGAGCAACAGAAATAAGGTTTAGAAAACCTGACCTATGAGGAAAGTAACCCTCATGAGTATGTGTAGTCTTGAAAAAAGAACAAGGGGGTGCGGTAAGTCTTCAACTATGTTATAAAGAGGACAGTGATGAATTGTTCTCCATATCCACTGAAGGCAGGACAGGAAGTAATCAGATTAATCTGCAGCATGGGAGATTTAGGTTACCTATTACGTAGCCTATAGAACTAGCTTGCTTGCTTGCGTGTGTGTGTGTGTATGTATAAAATATAGTTTAAGTACTGTATTTGGTTTATTGTAATAGGTTTATAAATTTATATTTGTAAATTTTGTGAAGCCAAATTTGGGACAAAAACTTTTATCTTCTAATCAAACAAATTGGCAATCCTAAAACCCATACTATTAATATTATAATTAATAATTTTATTTTATTTAATTAATTATTAACTTAAATTAAATTCCCATATTATCCACATTAATATTATTGGTACACCCTAAATCAGGCTACAGACTGATGAGTCAGCCAGGAGTCTCAAAGTGTGTGACAGAAATTTTTAGGGATTCCAGGCATCATTAAACCCCTGAGAATCTTACCTAAAACATAAGTAAAAAGTTAAAGCTACAGAGAGTTGAAGAGCAAGATTGTGTGTCTTACTCACTCTTAAGAACGCAAAAACCTAATTTCCTGTGGCTGTGGTTTGGCAGAAAGCCCAGTATTTCCTGTTCTGTATAGTGGTTTAACGTAAAGTTTGACTTTAAGGTCTAAAATTTAATCTGGCAAAATAAAAAGTAATAGTGTTTATTTAATGTGATACACACATTTAAGGGGCTTTGTTGAAGGTTGAAGTTGTAATGAATGGTACCAATAAAATATAAGCAGTAACATCGGGCCCAATAACCCGCACTGAGTGGTGGTGTGGAAGTTAATAAATCTATGTATTAATTGCCGCCAAAAGGCTGCAGTAACTCAGAACTTGTACAGTTCTTCAGTCCCCACAACTCTCCCAGGCTACACCTCTAATCCGTCTGCCTCAGTTCACCAACTTTTTGGCAGGTCCCAACCAAAAAAAACCCCTCTCAATCAGTTGCAGGTCATTGAGGGATCAAAAAAAGGGAAACACACCACCAGCCCTCTATCATTTGCTTAAAACGTATTAAACTAGGTGTAATACTGGTTTAGGGTATTGTTTCCTCTTGTTTCTGTGAAGAAACGCCTTCAGTTACAAAGTAAAACAGCAAAGGGTTCATTATAGTTTATTACATAAGGTAGTAAAGTGTTAAAATTCAAATAAGTTCTATGTTACATGTTAAGGTAAGTAAAGTAAGGGCAAAAGTAAAGTCTGTTAAAGCTACCAGCAGTATGGCTTTAAAGAACTTTGCCAAAAATACATTAAAAAACATAAAGGTTTAGAACAGCTAAAAATAGCTGTTCATAAAAATAATCTCTAAGCATTGTAACCCATGGGGTTTTGTAAGTAATGTATTCAATGTAAAAACAAAGCGCAAAAAAAAGGCTAAACTGGTTTAAAAAAAAAAAAGGAGCTGTTAAATGTCTGCTCGTAGCTTGCTTAAAAAAAATTAAATAAAAAAATTAAAGTAACTCAAAAAAGCCCAGCAAACTTTAAATGCCAGCTTAAAATCGCTGGATGGCTATAACTCAAACTGTGGTCAGCTTTTAAAAAAAATAAAAAAGTTTAAAGAAAAAAAATGGTTCCCATCCCTATTGGCATGTGGAACTGACGCACGCGCGCACACCCCCCCCCCCCTCCCTCTCTGCAGGGCCAGTTACTGAAAGTAGGGCAAAGAAATTAGCTCAGGTTAAAACAGTATCCTTAAAAGCAAAATTAAGTCTAAAAGCCCCCAAAACAGTTTGCACTGCAAAAGCTACCAGCAGTCAGCAAATAATAATAATAATAATAATAAAAAAAAAAAGTCTCAAGGTGGCACCACAAAAGGTAAAATTAACTAGTAATGTAAAAAATAAAATAAACAAAGGGGGGAAAATCCTCTCTTCTGTTAGTGTCTACCCCAATAGTAAAAACAAAGTGCCTTTAAAAAATGTAATTGTTCAAAAACTAAAAAATGAGGTGTCACAAGTGATATGGGTAGCTAGTGCCTGTAATGTAGGATACATCAAAAAAAATGCTACAACCAAAAAATGCATTGGCGTATAAATAAATAATAAAAAAAAACAGCCCCTTTTTGTGTTAACACTTACTGGCATTTGGGCAATCGTCCACATTACCTAGGTCTCTAAAATTTCGTAAACTCTTTAAGCCCCCTTGGTGTATGCTAGTGGTATCTGGTGTACCAGTAAAACACCCTACTACACCAGATCTTAACAAACAAACAAAAAATGTCCTGTGTCAGTGTAAAAATGCCTTAAGTGTAAAACATAAAGGTTTTATAAAAAGTAACCCCGCTCATCCATAACTATCTCCAGTGCAATACTTCAAAACCTACAAACTAGTACCACTGTAAAAATTAAGAAACCCCCAGGGTTAGGCCAAGATGTTCCTAAATTCCCTAGGTACCAGCACTGGCAAAATATCCCTAACCCATGCCCCCTCAACAGGGTTATGCGTTTAAATTCCCATATGGGGGCCCAAAACCGTTTTCCTTTCTTTTCAAGTGCTGCACAAAACAATTCACTCCTGCAAAAACCCAACTCAATAATAAAAACTCAGTTGTAATAAGCGTTTGCTTAAACATTAAGTCTCAACAATAAAATATTCAAAGACTCCAAGCCCATGTAAATAAACTAATAATAAAAGGCTAAGGGCCTGGCACCCTCAAACCATCCGATGGCCTCCATTAACCATTTCCTTTTCTCTGATAAACAGCCTCCAAAAAAACCAAACCCTGTACATTTGTCTGCATACTCTACAAATTACTCGGCATAACACCAATAGGCCCCAAGTATAGTATAGCCGCTTTTGGCAAAAATGCCAGCAAAAACCCCACAGCATCTGCAGTGGCAGGGGGCCACCACAAAAAATTTATTATAAATAGTGTGGGAGCAATTAGTATTATCTCTGTCAAAAATCCTAAATCCTCGTCTCTGTCATCAGGGTATACAAAAACACTTGCAACTTTTACAAGTAATCAGGTTGTTACCATACTTCTTATACCCATTAAAGTACAAATAGGTCACCTAAAAAATGTTTATACCTTTGTGTTAATAAAATTAGCAACCCAGAAAATTGACTATTTAAAAACTAATTTCCTATACAAACAAAAATGTGTTCTTAATTTGGGTAACCAATTGTTGTGTCTTACTGTAAAATAGGCAAAAAATAACTCAATAATAATCATACCTAAGTGTGGCATAGTATCTCCAGTAAAGAAGTCTCAACCTAAGGAGTGTAATTTAAACAAAATAGTAGCTAATCATGCAAACCAACCTAAGTTACGGGTGTTGCTTTGCAAGCATGTAAATGCCTTTGCTAAACGCAAACAATTGTAAATGTATGGCAGTCACTGTTTTTTTTTAAACAGCAATAATCAGCCCAAAAACAATATCCTTACCCAAAACAAGCAAACTCATACATAAAAAAAACCAAAACCTATCAAGTCTTTATTAACATAGGAATAAAGACTCGTAAATGTACTTCCACTGCCAAGTCACGTAGTAGACCCGTAAAAAACCCAAATGGTTCTTGGCGTCTCTCAATTAATTATAAACGTCTAAATCAGGTCATACCCACTTGTGCCCCTACAGTGGCCAAAATGGCAAATCTAATCAGTCCTTTAATCCAAAGGTTGTGTGGTTTACTGTCCTTAACATCAATAAACAGCTTTCAAACATTATCATTGGCACACATTTCACAGTACCATTTTGCATTTAGTTTCTAAAAGTCCAATATTCCCAAACACATTTACGCCAGGAGTATAAAAATTCCCCAGCTTTATTCCATGCACAAATAAGGCAGGTACTGTTGCAATTTTCCAGACCAACTGTTTCATTTCAATATGTAAATAACCTGTGTTTAGCAACACAGACCAAAAAAAATAAATCTAAAAAAGCTTAAGCGCCTACAAATCCTAAAAAAAGCAGGGTTAAAGTGCAGTCTGGCCAAGTCACAGCTAATGGCCAACTGTGCCTCTTTCAGGGGTCTCACCCTAACAAAATGAGGTAGAACCCCAGCACAACAAAAAGTAAATGCAATCCAAACATTGCCTTTACCACAAAACCCTTTAAGATCCTTTTTGAGTTTAACTGGATACCACAAAAATTTCATTCCCAATTTTGCTTCCATTGATGGTCCCTTAAACCAACTATTTAAAAAAAAAACAAAAAAAAGAAAAAAATTATCCAATAAAATTTACTAAGAAACGCACACAAGCAGTATCTCAGCTAAAACAGACCATTGTCAAGTCTCCAGTGTTAATCACTCCAAATCCTAAAATACCCTATTATCCAAAGTTAGAGGTAAGTGTTAATGTGTTAGCAGCTGCGGCTTCACCAAAAAGGCGCAAAAAAATCAAATCTGTATCTTATGCCTCAAGTTTAATGTAATCAATTAAACTTACGTGTAACAATTATAAAAAGTACCTATTGGCAACCAGTTGGACCATGCAACACCTTTCTTTTCTAATTGGTCTCAGCCCAATCATATTACACTCATTGCACACTCCCCTTCAGTTCTTACTGTCCAATAAGGTAAAAAATGAGCAAGTCTCAAATGCTTGCCTAGTGCACTGGGCATTACTGCTGCCAAAATATATATATGCAGTAAAACCTGTTAGAACACCATCTTTGTTACTAACTGCTTTGCTATATCAAGGGAAGCCACATATGTGTTCCAATCTTAATCAATTAAATCTAAAAAAACAAACCAAAAAAACCCTCCAACCATTAATCCAAAAACCAGTTTCTGTTAATAGGTATCATTTCTTTGTTAATGGTTGTAGTCATTGCCATCAAGGTAAACCTCATACCAAATTTAATAAATGCAAAAATCAAATAAAAACATAGTAAAAGTAATCCTAAAGATTTCCAAAACAACAAAAAAAGGGTCGCTAATAGTAAATCCTTTGTACAAAAAATATACGCCATTGAAATCTCAGGTGTATAAAGGTCCTTAAATGGCTTTGCAGATTAACTTTGTAGGTGCTTCACCAAGAACTCAGAGGTAGTCAATATCTAGTGATCAATCTTTTTCAAAGTGGGTAAAGGCATTTCCTCTTAAGGCCAATACTGCAAAAGCCACTGCCAAGGTGCTAATAAAGCAAGTCTTCTGTCAATAAAATAAATCCTGCAAAGGTAAAATTAAACCAAAAATAACATTTAATTGAAGAGTTCTTTAGGAACTATAAATTAATAAAAGTCCCACAAAGACTACCCATCCCATACAAGCCACAGTCATTTAAAATGGTAAAATAAACCAATCAAATAAAAGTAATGTAAAAAAAAAAAACTGGTTAATGTAACTAAAACACTCTCATACCTCTAATTTTAATGGCATTAAAAACAACACTGGCTGCATCTACTAATAAAACTCTCTTTAAAATAATAACAGGCCAACCAGTTCAATTACCAAAACATTTAATTTGGCACACCAGTGGCACGCAATTAAAATAAATAAATAAATAAATAAATACCTACTTGCAAAATCTGCAAAAACATTTAAATTAAATCCACTTGCAGGTAGCAGCCAAATTGAAAAATCCAAACAAAAGGCAAAGGCTTACTTTAACAAAAACCAAAAAAAACAAAAAACAATCTTTAAGTTAAAAAACAAGTAGTGGTGGTGTTGTATAAATCACCGAAACATGGACTGTGTAACCAATAAATTGAACCCTTCCGAATCATTGATAAACTCAGTTCAGCAGTGTAAAAATTAAAATAACAAAAGTCAAGTGTAATAAAAACAAAATCTGTTATACTAATCAGCAGTTTCCTCCTCAAAATGTAAGTAAACAGCATCCAACAAAATTGCAACAACTAAAGCCCAGTAAATTGCAACCATAAAATAAACATTAATATTTCTAATTTACTACGTTATCGTTGCTCTAAGGGTAAAACTAAGCCAAAATCACAAATTTAAAACTAAACTGTTACAGCCCCATAAAACCAAACATGGTCGTGCTCAATTGCCAGAGCACGTAAAACAAAACATACCTACACAAAAAAAAGCAATTTACTGTTTATAATATGCATAACATAACCCAACTGTTTAATAAAACACAATGTAAAATTATCAGCTAATCATTTTAAACAATAATCAGCACAAAAATCGACATTTTAAAAAAAGGTTCTGCATATGAAAAATGTCATAAATGCAATCACTAATGTATTACAATCCTTAAAATTAAAAAAGATTCCTAACTTAATTAAAAATAAGCAACTATTAAGTTGGTACTGCCCCTGCGTGTTTTCAAAAGCTAACCCCCCCCCCGCCCAATCCACATGTTTAAATTCATGCCAGCATTTGGCAGTGGGTGCTATAAAAAAAATAAAATCTGTAACACCTCCCCCCAACCAAAACAGTTTTTTTCTTTCCAAAAAAAAAAAAAAGTGTAATCGCACAATCTTTGTATGTCTCATCTGTGGTCTTGTTACCCAGTATTTAATCCAAACAAAAATGTGTACAAGCAATTGACTGCTGTCCATTCTATAGGTCACCTCAAAACAACATCTATAAAAGAACGCATTAATGCACCTCCCCTGGTGGTCTGCCACATTCCACTCAAACTTAAAGAGCCACAAATGTTGCTCTTTTTCAAAAACAAAAAAAACAAAAAGCTTCAGTACATCTGTAGGTGCAACCTGTTTGTTTTAAGCACTGTTCTGTGTAAACTAGCAAGAAAAAAAAAAGTTCAAAATTCATCATCGTCATGCCTGGTAAGGCTAACCAAATAAAAAAACTCCAGTAAAAAGGGTAACCTATGCTAAAAATAACCAATTGTTACCAACCAAAAAGGTACCAATACAGTCCCTTAAAATCCCTGTTATAAAACCAAATTTTTGTTTTACTCCAAAGCAACCTACTTTAATAAGATTATTTCACCTATTCCCACTTTTAAAAACATTGCTATTATTTAGTCTAACCCAGCCTATCATCTTTATTAAAAATGGGGTTAAAACAGTCCCCATAAATACTTAACCACCTACATCCTACCTATGTGACAGGGTTCACTGGTGCAAATCACCCCGTCAAAGGGGAGCATGTAGCCTGTAGAACTAACCTGCTTGCGTGCGTGTGTGTGTGTGTGTGTGTATATATATGTATATATAAAAAATATCTTTTCTGTTTTAAGTATTTGGTTTATTGTAATAGGTTTATACATGTATATTAAAGTAAGTTTGGCTGTAATGCAAAAGACCCACAGGCTATATCAGGGGTCGGCAACCTTTCAGAAGTGGTGTGCCAAGTCTTCATTTATTCACTCTAATTTAAGGTTTCATGTGCCGGTAATACATTTTATGTTTTTTAGAAGGTCTCTCTCTACAAGTCTTTATATTATGTAACTAAACTACTGTTGTATTGTAAAATAAACAAGGTTTTCAAAATGTTTAAGAAGCTTTATTTAAAATTAAATTAAAATGTTGATCTTACGCCACTGGCCCGCTCAGCCCACTGCTGATCTGGGGTTCTGTTCATCTAGGCCGGCAGTGGGGTGAGTGGGACCTATGGCCGGGACCCCAGCTGGCAAGGGTCCGGCAGCCAGAACCCCAGACTGGCAGCAGAATGTGCGGGGCCAGCAGCCGGCACCCCAGACCGGCAGTGGGCTGAGCGGCTCAACCCACTGCTGCTCAGGGCTTCCATCCGCCAGCTCCTGCCAGCAGGGATCCTGG
Source organism: Chelonoidis abingdonii (assembly GCF_003597395.2). Lineage (NCBI taxonomy): Eukaryota > Metazoa > Chordata > Testudines > Testudinidae > Chelonoidis > Chelonoidis abingdonii. The sequence goes on along the minus strand of NC_133769.1, from coordinate 201,239,491 downwards.
CTCCCGGACCCACTCAGCCCACTGCCAGTCTGGGGTCCCAGCCCTGCCCACATACAGTGGGTATCTACCTTCTCACTGGTTCTGGCCCATTCTCTTCCTCCCTCTGCACTGAGCTGAGGATGGGAGTGAACCGAGCACAGGGCTGGAGGTGCAAGGTCTGGTCAGGAGCTAGAATGAGGGAGGCGGCTCAGGGTTGGGGCAGGAGGTTTGGGTGTGGGGGCACTTACCTGAGGAGCTCCCATTTGGTGTGAGGGGTGCAGGTGGGAATGTGAGTGGGGGTGCAGGAGCTCCCGTTCGGTGCTCGGGGGGGCGGAGTGGGCTGGGGCTGTTGGGGTGTGCCAGAGTCAGGGCTGCGGTCATGGGGAGTGTGTGAAGGAGTCAACAGAGGGCTGGGTGGTGCAGGGCTCAGGGCAGGGGCCTGGGTGACTGCCCCCCCCCCGAATCCCCAAACACCCCCCGCTCCTTGTCCCGACTTCCCCCTCCTGGGACCCCACCCCCTATCTAAGCCTATCTGCCCCTTGTCCCCTGACTGCCCCAACCCTTAGCTGCACTCCCGCACCCAGACAGAACGTCCTGGACTCCCATGCCTATCTAACCGCTCCCCACTGCCTGACAGGACCCCCAGAACTCTGGACCCATACAACCCCTCCCTGCCTGCCCCAACCCCTCTCCACACCCCTGCCTCCTGACAGCCTCCCCAGAACTCCCAACTCATCCAACCCCCCCAGCTCCTTGTCTCCTGACCACCCCCTCCGGAGACCCCGCCACCCTAACTGCCTCCCCGCCCCCGGACTCTCCTTGCTCCCTGTCCTCTATCCACACCTCACCCCCTAACAGACCCCGGGACTCCCATGCCCCATTCAACCACCCCGCTAGAATCCCACCCACCTTGCTCTCTGTCCCTTGACTGCCCCCACACCTTACCCAATGCCCTGGCCCCGGCCCCCTTACTATGAGACTCCCTGCTCATCTGGAGCCCTGTTGCTGCCGCGTGCGTGCAGCCCCGCCCCGCCCCCCATAGTGCTGCGCATGCGGCGGTAGGACTCCAGGGGAAGAGGGGGAAGCGGAGGAGGGGCCAGCTGCTTGCTGCGCTTAGCTGGATGCTCCAGCCCGAGAGCGCAGACCCTGCAGCTTGCCGCGTCAACAGGATTTTTAGTGACCTGTGGAGTCCCAGCAGGCAGCCGCGTGCCATTAAAAAATGGCTCGCGTGCCATCTTTGGCACACGTGCCATATGTTGCAAATCCCTGGGCTATATCCTGTATGTTAAGCTAAGGCAAAGTTAGCATATTTATATTAAAACCTTTTACTCAAAAAGCAAAGTTAACCTGTAGCTTGTTACCTAAATAAATAAGTACTTATGCCTATGTCTGTAACCTTTTATCTAAACCAATAAACAATAAAGTATGACTTTGGGGTTTTTTCAGTGTTGTATCCACAAACTTAACAGGTACATCACAAAAAAACTTATGTGCATATGTACATGTCATCAATACACACATACATACTAATCTATAAAGTAAGTGTACCCTAACATTATGTGGGTAAGAAATAAAATTTGGGCATAAAAAAAAAATTTGTCACTTGTGCCCTATGAAAAAGGTAGCCCACCTCGCTAAAGCACTCTGCTCTATCATTCTCATTTACATTCTATTTCTACTCTCTCTCTCTATTTATTGTATCTGTTTACAAGAACTACTAGTATTAGTAGGCTGTACTTGTTCTTAAACTTTGTTTAAAAAAACTAGGCTAAGCTTGGTTTCCCTAAGATTTATTCTTAGTTTTGTTTATTAAGTTTTAATTTTAAGTTTGTTAGTCAAGTAAACCCTAATTCAGTTTTAATAGCTCTTAGCATTAAATTTTCTAAGCACTGCATCCCTCACTCAAAAATTAAAAAACCTAAACTGCAAGGTTGGTCCTGTGTCTCTTACCACCAGGTTATCTAAAAAGGGTGTAAGTATATTAACCAAAGCTTTGTTGCATATAATACTATATTAGCATATGTATCTTTTAAATAGCAGTAATGCAGTTGTAACTTTGTAATTCTAAATATTTTACCAATTACTTACTATTATTAATTTTAATAAGTCTTTAAGGCTATATCTGTGTCAGTGGAAGCTTCCTGTCATACCCCCAAGGGTCCTTTGTAAATTCCGTAAAGCCTAATTCGGAACAAAAACTTTTATCTTCTAATCAAACAAATTAACAAGCCTAAAACCCATACTATTAATATTAGTAATTATTACTATTAATAAAATAAAATTAATAAATTAAATTCCTATATTATCCAAATTAATATTAGTACGCCCTAAATCAGGCTACAATTAGGAAAAAAATTCTAACTACAGTTAAGTACTGGAATAGCTTATCAAGGGAGGTTGTGGAATCCCTGTCATTGGAGATTTTTAAAGAACAGGCTAGACATCTGTCAGAGATGGTGTAGGTATACTTTGTCCTGTCTCGGGGTGGGGGGGAGAGCAGGGAAAGGAGCTGGACCAGATGACTTCTCAAAGTCCCTTCCATCCCTTCGTTTCTGTGAGTCTATGATTATGCAGTTGAGTTTGAAACTTCTTAATGGTGTGACTGCTGCTTCGATGGCAGCGAAGTCATGGTGTATTTTTCAAGAAATGTATTGTCTTGAGTCTACTGGCCTGTTTTTTCTGCCACCAGTGCTAGTTCTGTTTCTTCCTGCTTTTTCCATGTAGGTCATCAGAAAACAGAAACAATTTGTCTAGGTGATAGGATGGGAAAGGGTGCTTTGGTCTGGTGCTTCAGTAACAGCAGTAACTGAAAGACTGTAGTACTTCACTAATTCTATTTTTATCCCCCTTTTGTGTCTTGGTTCAAGGTTGACTTTTCTATAAGTAAGTCTTAACATTTGGCAGTGTTCACTATTTTAAGCACTGACTTGCCAAAGCTTAGCAAAGATAGGAGGCATGTTGTTCATCTTCACATAGCAACACAAGTAAAATCTATTGTAGCCACTCTGCCTTCTGGGGATTACTATTTTAAAATGTCACTAATGCTGCTAGGAGGCCTTAGGAATAGTGACATAATTGAATTAATGTTGTAACTTTCTAAGAGCTTTAGATACCGTAGGCATTATTGTTGTATTTTCTTAAATTTCTAGTTCAGAGTGGAACTATTTTCAGAGCTACACTGTTAAGTCAAAAGGGTTTTTTTTCTTTTGTTTTTTTTTTTTGTTTTTTTTTTTTAGAATAGTGACTTTATCTTCTTTTTTTTTTTTTATATAGCATCTGCAGAGAAAGAGGCAATCAAGAGCACGTACTCCAAAGTAATGGATGCATATGGACTTTTAGGTGTATTAAGGTTAAATCTGGGTGAGTTTAAAAAAAGAAAAACGATGACTGTTTATTAATTGGAGAAAGCTTCTCTGTCCTTGTAAGAAACCTCAATCTAACATCTTCAGGACAAGATTATGCTTCCTTTAGTGTTTGTAGTGTGCCTAGCATGTTGTGAGTATTACCAGAAACAAAGAGTAAACACAAATAACTTCCACTTTCACAATCCCTCTTGCTTTCAATAATACACTCCCTGTGTTTGCAATCCCTTAGGAGAAGTTGAGAGCTCACAAATTAGGGGTGCATGTGTATACTTGTTCAAGAAGAGAACACCAATATCTTCCAAGATCACCCACCCAGCAAGGTTCACTGTACTGCCTCTGAATTCGATTTTCACTGTATAATGAACAAAGTTAATGCTTAACCCAAAACTAGATCTAGTATATAGTTGTTTTATGACTTGTAAAATTATCGTATTGCTATGTCAAAATATTCATGCAAAATGGAATACCAAAAGGAATTGCCTTGGTTAAAAATTAAGAGTACCGTATATACTCAACCATATGCTGGTTCATTTATAAGCTGATCCCCACCCCCTCCAAGATGGATAAATAAAAATGGAAAATTTTTATAACCTGTTCATAAGCCAACCCTCTAATTCGGGAGTCAGCAGATTTTGGCTCCCGGGCCATCAGGATAAGCTGTTGGCAGGCTGAGATGGTTTGTTTACCTCGAGCGTCCGCAGGCATGGAGGTAAACCTAAGTAAACAAAGTATCCTGGTGCGCCAGCTGCTTAGCCTGACAGGCCAGGACAGCAACTGGTGGGGGAATTTTTTTTGAGGGGGAGAAGCTAGGAATCAGGGGAGTAACCCCTGTGACCACCCCCCACGTTACCCTATCCCCTATCCCGGGACCCCCACACGCTCCCCATCCCACCCCACCTTATCTAGGGAGGGTCAGGGGAGGAGATCTCTGACCTGGCTGGAGCTTCTCTGGCAGGCTGGGCAGCATGGCCACAGCATGGTCTGGCAGGCTGGGCCGGGCAGCGCAGCCACAGCTTGCCGGTCCTGGAGCTGCAGCTGCTTTGGAGGCTGTGGGGAGAACAGCGTGTCCAGAAGAGGAACAGACTCTGGTCCCACCTCTTCCCTTCTGGCTCTACTGGCTGTGCGGCCTCTTCTTGCTCCCTCTGTTGTGGGGAGGGGCTGTGTCCCACCTCTCCCTCTCTATACCCGTTCATAAGCGGACCCCCTTCTCTGGTGCTTCCCTTTTTTACTAAAAAAAATTTGGCTTATGAACGAGTATATACAGTAAGTACATTTTCCAGAGCTGTAGAACTAAGCTTGGTGGATGTAACCATTGGCTTTATTGAAATGGCAAATTGGGTTTAGGACAGGGGGGAAAAGGCTGAAAATCACTGATGATCTCGCTTGTTATTTTTAAAATATTTGTAATTAGAATTCATCACTCAACTATATTTCTGGTTTTACAGGAGACACTTTGTTACGTTATCTGGTTCTAGTCACAGGATGTATGTCTGTGGGAAAGATTCAAGAATCTGAAGTTTTTCGGGTTACTTCCACTGAATTCATATCATTACGAAGTGACCCTTCAGATGAAGATCGTGTTTCAGAAGTGCGCAAAGTTTTGAACTCAGGAAATTTCTATTTTGCATGGTCTGCTACTGGGGTCAGTTTAGATCTTAGTCTTAATGCTCACCGTAGCATGCAAGAACACACCACTGACAACAGATTTTTCTGGTGAGTTGATAATGCATTTTGCCAGGCCTGACATAATGTAATGCGTGTACCTATTGATCTATGGCAAGTCTTGATCATTGACTCTGTCCTGCAAATCTTGATTGTTAAAATTGCACTCATGTATAATTCCATGTTGTTTTATTTCAGACTCCTATAAAAGTGAGTTTGAACATTTTCTGTAACAACAATCAGACATAGTTCGGGGTGTCGTCTTCACTGAAAAATCAAGTTGTGAAAACAGACAATACTGTACTTTGATCAAAATGCTTGTCACAACAATGTAACATTTTGCTTTTTGTGTTGCCTGAAGAAACTGATTGAACCTCTGTAAAATGTATCATTGCTTTTCTGTAGAAAACTGGTATTGGATGGGAGATTTCAAAGGGCATTTCTTACTTGTGAGCACTGTTCTTTCTAAGAGCTTGTCTGCACTGGTACTTTAAAGCGCTGCAACTTTTTCTCAGGGGTGTGAAAAAACACCCCACTGAGCGCAGCAAGTTTCATCACTGTAATGTGCTACTGTAGACCGTGCACCAGCGCTGGGCACTATGCACCTCATGGAGATGGGGTTTTTTGAGTGCTGGGCGGGCTCTCACCCAGCACCGCGACCACACAAGCCATGTTAAAGCACTGCCGGGGCAGCGTTTTAACATTGCCAGTGTAGACAAGCCCTAAAACTGTGATGCTCCCTCTGTTTGGAAACTACATGTTGCTTTCGCTCTGTTTGCAGCTGCTTATTACACAGTTTACTGCATTGTGTTCTTCCTTGTAGAAGGTAGTTTTAAATAAAATGTATGTGGCTTTTTTTATGTATGTAATTCTTGATAAAACCAGTACTACTGCTTTTGTTTCTGCTGAGCCTGCAAACAAATGGGTCAATTAGTGCCAATGGTGAGAAATATGGACAGTATTACAACTCTTAAGAGTAAACCTTAGAACTTTTGAAAGTTAGTGTACTTGTTCTTATGATTCTTAGATGAGGTTCTGCTCCAGTTTCTCTTCTCCCCTGCCTTTTAGCCTGCCTTCCTTCCTTTTTCTCATGCTTAGCGAATATAGGTAACCTCACCTACAACTACTGAAAAACTGAACACTGCCCCATTGATGTACATGCAGATTAGAAGAGGTGAAAAGCTACTTGTTTCTCATCTGCTATAACCTTTCCACTGACATGGCACCTTGAGCCTAGAGCAGCTGTGGTTTTGTGCCAGTTCTGCCCTACCCTTTGTGGGAAGTGGGGATAGAGGGACGACAAGGTAGAGCTGTAGTATGAGGTCAGGCATACAAAACAAGGGTGTGGTGGGGTGGGATTCTGGGCTTTGAGGAGATGGGTCAGGTCAAGAATGTCTCCACACACAAATTCCAGTAGAATTCTTATCTTTGTGTGCGAATACCCCAGGAAATTGGCATTGGCTATATGAATAGGCTAGTAACTTAAGGCTTAAGATCATCATACTAGAGGACCATCATAGTAGCTGACACTATTCAGATCAACTTGGCTTTAAATTTTCTGTGCATCCTTAAATTTCATTTTTAATTTAAATCACCTGCTTTTTATGCCTTCAGTAGTTAGCCAGTAAATCACTAGTTACAACGTGAAATAGATTAAATGACTCAGATTTGCATATCCAGAAAATTAAACACTAAAAATCAGTTTTAAAAAGTGCTATTCTGTATACACATTTTAATCTTGCCAAGAGTTTTGTATATAAAATCCATTTGTCAGATTCTGCAAAGAAAAATGTTGTTTACTTTCCCAATGTCCTATTTCAATAGAGCATCTCTTTGTACTGTATTGCAAAATAATACATACCCAACACACAATTTTTGAGGTTTAATTAATAAATACTTGTAAATTTCTCTGGAATGCTTGCTAAAAGTCAGGTATGTATTTTGAAAAACAATGGAGATACTATTAAAATAAACAACTAAACTAAAAATAAACCACTAATGCACCGAGAGTGTTGAGACAAGTTCTTAAGAAATTATTTTTGGTTACAATAAAATATTCTGAGAACCAGCTCTCTTACTATCTTTTTTTCCTATTCAATAAAAGTTCCGTCTTTTCATAAGCGAATCACTCACTCAGAAGGAGTACAAAAACTAAACACTAGCTGCAAAACTATAATCTTATTTACCAGATACTGACAATTTATTTTTAAAGTGCTTCCTGTTGGCTCTCAGACATATCTAGTTTATCCTTTTGTCATTGTACTTAACATTCACAATGTTCTAAAATTATGTTACAACATGTCAGCACTCTGAAGTATTACCCCTCTTTACCTTTTCTCTCATACTAATCCTGCTTCACAGTATAAAAAAGTTGTTTGAATTAACTAACGAAATGCTGCTAATATTACTGTTGTGACTGTCATATTAATTTAAAATCCTACTTTAAATATTTTGTTTTATGAGAATTTAGTGTCTATACTGTTGCTTATGAAACACTACTGTAATTACATTGTTTTTGTTACCTGTAGTTAACACTAAACATTACCTGAAGTATGCTAAGAGTAACAAAAACTGAATGCACTTAGTTTTATACTTCATACATTACACAGTAATAACACCAAAGTTATAATTTTTGACTTGTATACCTATTACAAAATCCCATAACCAGTAGTTTAACAAGGTGGATTACACTTCATAATCACCTATCCCATTGTTTGGATCAGCAAGTTTCATCATTAGGCTGTAGCGTTGACTAATTCGCAGTAAACTCACAATGGTCATGGGGTGCTTCAAAGAAAACAAGCACTGTTAGCTTAAGCAAACATCTTTTGAACAAAACAAAGATGCCTCAAATACTGATGACAGTCCTAGAAGCCTGTTGAATTATTCTTGCACTACAGGATCTCTGACATGGTAACATGTTCCATGGTTTTAAAATAAGCTTTTTAGGGGAGGGAAACTGTCCTGGGAAATTATTAAATGTGTGTGCACAGATTTTTTTCAGTTTGTAGCCAGTCCAAATTCTGTCCTGGTTAGCAGTGTTCCAATTGGTTATTGGGTGGCCTGTATGAAATGAGTTAGTGGGTCACACATGACACACAGAATAGCCCCACCATTGGCATTCTGGTTTTATTTTCTCTGAGGCTGACTGACCGTGAAAACTCTACTCTCTAATCCAGTGGTTCCCAAACTTGTTCCGCCGCTTGTGCAAGGAAAGCCCCTGGCAGGCCGGGGTGGTTTGTTTACCTGCTGCATCTGCAGGTTTGGCCGATTGCGGCTCCCAGTGGCTGTGGTTCGCTGCTCCAGGCCAATAGGAGCCGCTGGAAGCAGCAGTCAATATGTCCCTCAGCGCCACTTCCAGCAGCTACCATTGGCCTGGAGTAGCGAACCGCAGCCACTGGGAGCAGTGATTGGCCGAACCTGCGGACGCGGCAGGTAGACAAATCTGCCCAGCCTGCTAGGGGCTTTCCCTGCACATGGGGCAGAACAAGTTTGGGAACCACTGCTCTAATCCATGGTTTTCACATTCGTAGGAAAGGATAGGGGGTATCTGCAGTATTAACAGAAGATTCTAGGTTGTCAGTTTTTATGGCCATTAAAATTCACTACAGACAATTTTTGTCCTACAGACATCTAAGCTACTGTCTAGAAGGCTTTGCTATGTCAGGTTTGTTTAAATAGGAGTTGTGGATGAAACTGTGCATGTTATGGAAAGCTTTCCTCTTGACATTCCTTATATTGAGTGTGGAGTTTCAGAAATAAGACAGCAGTTGCCTAAACAAAATGAGCCATTTTATTTCTCTCTCATTGTCATTAATTTGAGTCCCTTCTCTTTCTGATAGGAACCAATCACTGCATTTGCATCTTAAACACTATGGTGTGAACTGTGATGACTGGTTATTGCGTCTCATGTGCGGAGGAGTAGAGATTAGAACAATTTATGCAGCTCACAAACAGGCAAAGGCTTGCCTCATTTCACGACTAAGCTGTGAACGAGCTGGAACCAGGTTTAACGTACGGGGAACGAATGATGATGGTCATGTTGCTAATTTTGTTGAAACAGAACAGGTATGCTGTATTATTATAACTATTGCCCATCTGTCTGTGCTCAATATAATGATAGTAAACAATTTATGGCTTTTTGCTCCACGTCAAAAGATTGTGGGCTAGATCCATAGCTAATATAGGTTGGTGTTCTTCTTTTGAAGTCAGTGAAGCTAAGTCAATTTACGCTGAGGATTTTGTCCTATATTTGGAACTATTACTATGCTGTAATGCATGAAATTATAGATTATATTCTGTGGTAGGTACTTTTGATTGCATTATTATGAAGAGCCTGATCCTGCAGTTGTATACATGTGGGTAGGTCATGTCTGGGTGAATCTCTGCGCTTGTTCAGAGTCCCATTGAGTTTGATAGTTTCACCCAGGTGCAGGATTGGGGTCAGCATGCCGACAAGTTTCTTGAACCATATTTTTCCAGTAAGCTACTTATTAGATGATAAATTGCAGTTTATTTTTATAACATCTGAAATTTATTATTTTTAACCTAAGGCTAAATATTAGCACTTTGAGAAAATCTTGGAGTTGATATTGTCAAGTAATCAGTTAATATATTTTAAAAACATGCATCTCAGGATGGTTTAGTTACTTTATTTCCATTATAAGTACCAAATTTAACTCTTGTGAGCTAATAAGTTACATAACTGAATGTTTTCTTCCTTCTGTAAGAAGAGTGAATATTAAATACTGAAAGAGAAATCAAAGCTTCTTCGCAAACTTTGAAAGAGCCTTACGGAAAGTTTTAAAGATAAACGTGAAAGGGTTCCTAGAAACTAAATTAAGAGAATCAGGTTAAATATTTTTGTCTGTTTTACAGGATTCTTAAATGGGATTTTGTGTAAGAGAAATAAAATGGAAAACTTAAGTCTTCTCTATGCTTTTTGTCTAAATGTTACCAAAATATATATTAAAAAGTGGATGTGAAATTAAAAAGTTGTAAATATATTCTGCCTTGCCGTCTTAAAGAAATCTTTATAGGGAAACGCTTTTTATTAGAACTTGGAGCAGGACTTAATTTAAAAAGAAAAATACTCTCTTTCTAAAACCACAATAAACTTGTCCCTGTAGTATATTGTATCTTCTTACTATTGAATACTTATTTATTCAAGTTGTGCATTCTGAGGCATAAGACACACAGGTCATTTAATATGAATTTTTTAAAATAACAAATATTGTTATTCCTGCTTATACTATGACATAGTTGTATTTTATTCACTGTGTTTAGATAATGCAAAAAAGACTGCTTTGTTTCTACAATTCCACAGTAAAATTATAGTACTGCTTTTTCTCAACAGGTGATATTCCTAGATGACTGTGTCTCTTCCTTCATACAAATTCGTGGATCTGTTCCATTATTTTGGGAGCAACCTGGTCTGCAGGTAAGTAGTTAAGATAAAGGTTGAGGCTCTGTTGCACTGTTATCTTTTTGGCTGAGCTCTGGATGAAATTCTTGTTTGGGAGAGAGACTTTTGCTTCTTAACAGATTGGAGGTATTGCTGTTGAAGACACTACTTCCTATGGGACCTGAGTACACTATCTCTAAAGCTTAGTTTCTTTTGGCCTAGAAGTTTAGAATTATTTGACTTTTAACGTTTGCTTCTTGAAACAGATTGTTCTGGAGCACACAAGCGGAGAGGAGCTACTCTTGATTTAGTCGTAAATAATACAAAGGAGTCTATGTGAGGAGTAACTATGCGTGAGACACTACGTAATAGTGACTACAGTATAATTCAGCATCCTTGGGAGTGGAATTGTATGAAAATTTAGTACTGTGACACTAAAATAAAAAATGAGGACATTTTAAAAATTCTTAGATGTAGCATGGCAGCTGTATAAGCATACCATAACAGAGTCACAGAAGGCTCATGTATCCCTAAACAAAAAAGCTAGAAGTGCAGTTATATGACAAGATTCAAGAGGCTATGTCAAAAAGATGTTCTTCAGAAAACTAGCACTAATGAAACCAATAGAAAGAAGCACATATTATGGAAGGAATAATGTATGACAGAAATAGCATTTAAACGGATTTTGGAGAGCAGATTAACCAAACACACAAACAAACAAAAAATTCAAGTATATAACTAAATGTACTCTTCTTGTCAAAGGTGGGATCCCATCGTGTCAGAATGTCAAGGGGATTTGAAGCAAATGCACCAGCTTTTGACAGGTGAAATAGTGGCTTGCATTTTTCTTAATATGGTGTTCTGATGAAGTAGTTTTATTGATTTAAAGCTGTAATTCAGCAAACCATATGAATAGTCCTTTTGAAGTTCAGTGGGCTACTCCTGTGCTTAATATTTCATCTTGTAATCTTTATTTGGCAACTTCCTTGTTAAAATTGGAGTTCAGAATTTCATTTCATACTGTATAACAATGCTTGGTTAAACTCCATGTAACTTCTTGGTATTAGCCAAATGTTTCCTCTTGAGTAGAATTTTTGCTACCATTGACCTAAATAAATAAGTCAATTGTCACTTGGTATCACTGGGCTAGATCACTTCTTTGGGATGCATTTCAAGAAAATGGATGCCATAATAAATGTACACTGCACTCTAGTACTTCATTCAGATGGGGTTGATTAAGAGAAGATGCTGATTATATTACCTTGTTACTAGTCAAAAGATGAATGAGGCTTTTTTTCTTCTTCTTTTAACAGGCATTTCCAAACACTTAAAAATGTATATGGCAAGCAAATTATTGTAAATTTACTTGGGGCAAAAGAAGGGGAGCACATGCTTAGCAAAGCCTTCCAGGTAAGTATTATGATTATTTCATGCCCTGTATGTTCTCAGAATTGGCTTATGCCTTAGATGGGTGTTAAATAGTCACTAGAGAATGAAACAGATATGTTATACACTAGAGTAACTGCTTGTTGTTAAAATAAATCTGTACCCATTTTGCTCAGTATAAGATCCTAAAAGCTCACAGAGGCATTTCTTAGGATATATACAATGAAATGGATTTTAAAATAGTTTTAATGACAATCAATATGTCTGAGCATGTTAGCCAAAATAAGCATTCTTTTTAAAAATTATAACTGCAATATGGCAGGCTGTTGATGATAAATTGTAAATTATATTCCTTTAATACTTGTTTATGTCTAAAGGAAATAACTTCTGCATTCTACTATTAGTATATAAGCAACAGATGTTTTGGTATTTAATACTGAGTGTGCTTCAGGTAAACTATTTTTTTTTTTCTCCAAAATACTGCTCTAGGAATTCCTGGGTGTATTTTTAGACTGTAGAGAAAAGGACTTCTTGAACTTCAAATGAATACATCACTTGAGGTTTAAAAATAATTTAATAGTTTAATTGAAATTTAAACTTTTAAAACTCATTCAGAAGACCAGCATTTTGATTGTAACTGACCAGTCTCAAGATTTCTTGCTACCGAGTTATATAGTTGAATAAAGATTCCCCTGGGTTCTAATTAATTAGAGAATAGCCTGTAATATCAGTCTAGTTTCTCTCATATTATCTTTTTTTCACAGCCGAGATCATTTTCTAATTACTTATAAAATAATTTATTTACAAATTAATTGTATTTCCAATTTAGACTGTGAAATCACCTGTAAGATGCTCAGTTATACTTTAAAATATATCTAACCTTAAAATAATATCAAGATAGTTTTCTTTTTACTGGAATTTCTAAGCTGAAGATGACAATATTGTGTGTCTGGGGTACAGAAAATTTTATTTCATTGTAAATGTCACTTGAGTTAATTTTTTAATCTAATTTTAATATAAGATGCTGTTAACGTAGTATAAAGTTTTTCATCATTCTTTTTTACATAGTACTCTTAGAGAATTGTAAGAAATGTAGGAGCTGCCTTAGTGGAACAAACAAATAATCAGTCTTGTCTGATATTTAACAGTATCAATGCCATGTTTCAGGGAGCAGGATAAAACTGTGAAATCTACCTCAGTAGTGTGCTGTGGGGCAATGTTCTTGTACTGTATTGGTGTTCTGTAGGTACCTTACATAAGAAGAATTTTACTAGTCTTTATTTTTATTCTACTTAGGTTTTTCCTGGCTACAGATGCTCTTCATTTAAATGTCTATTGTTTCCTTTTTTTTTTGTTCCCCAGTATTACCAGGATATGTTTATATTGATTTAAGAATCATAGGCATTGAATTTTGAATAAGTTTAAAAAGGAGAAACAAATTTTCTTCTGATAAAAGCCATTATTTATGTAAGAAGGCAACTCTAGTATTCATTCACTACTTCTACCACTGGGCTTGCATATTAACGCTACTGAAAATGATTCAATTGGTATACTGTCACCAGCTGTGATCTCAAAATGGACATTTTAAATTAAAACTGTACCAAGTATATTTTCACTTCTGAAAAAATTGCATTTATCTTTGACTGCTTTATACGTACGCCTTTTAACACTTCAAACTTCTGAACAACTTCACACAGATAATTTAGTAGTCTCTCTTCCAGGCTGAACAATCCCAGTCCCTTTACTTTCTCCTCATATAGAAGCTGTTCCTTACTCCTAATGATTTTTGTTCCCCCTCTCTGTACTTGTTCCAATTCTAATATATCATTTATGAGATGGGATGACCAGAACTACACACAGTATACAAGGGGTCTGTCTGCCCTGGATTTATAGAGTAGCATTATGATGTTTTCTGTCTTATTATCTATCCCTTTCCTAATGGTTCCTAACATTCTGTTTTCTTTTTTGACTGCCGCTGCATGTTCTTGGCTAATATTATAAACTAAGTTCCAATGAGCAAAATTTAACTTTGCCTTGGTTAAGCTTCTAAACTCCATTAGAACAGTAAAGTTGTCCAAATGTAACTGAGATCACAATTTGGTTTGCAGATTCTTTATTCTTTAGTGGTGATGTGTCGGCAGGAAAGAACCCAGGATGACTTTCAGAGTTTACGATGAATTTTCAGGCTGATACATTTAAAAAAAAAAAAAAAAAGACTATGTTTTACTTTAAAGAGAGCAAATTTTGCTCAGGAAGGCATTGAGAAAAAACAGGAATTTCCCCTTCAATGCCCTTTAATACAAAGTCCGCTTTTCAGAGCAGATTGGCCATTTAAGATGACAAATAAGCTGTGTATAGAATTAAACTGCAAATAAACAGTCTGTGGCAGGGGATCTCAAACTTCAGTATGGGTCACATCTTAGTAGAGTGCATCTCTTGGACTCATACTCTCACATTTGCAATCCTACAGGCTTCCTCCCCATCTTTTTGTGATCACATAACATGTGGCAACTACAGCAACTGTTTACAGGCAAAAATAATATTAGGAAATCAGTTAATGTACTTTAGCTGGATTTTTTAAATGTAATTTAACAGCTGAAAACAAGGAGAGTAGGCACCATATGACCAATCAGCTCCTCACAGACCGTCACTGGTCCATGGGCCACTGCTTGCGAACATCAGTTCTAAAACTAGAGAACTTGTCAACATACGTTTTTTTTCCTGCCGTGGTTGATGAGCTTACTGACTCCTTAAACTGTGGAAGAAAATTGTAATACTTACATTGCTTTAATGATGTTAAAGTAGAAGGTAGAATATAAATCTACTTCTGATTTTGGCTATTAAAAAACAAAAATTCAGTTCTAATAATTAAGAGCCTTGGTTTATCTTTTATTAGAATGATTTGGATTAGTATATAATAAAGTGTGTCTCATTTTAGTAGAAAAAGTGATAAAGATACTGAACAAATGGAGTTAATAACTTTCTTAACATTGGTGGCATATTTGGCTTATACTAATCTAACACCCTGTTTGTTGCTTGGTATATTTATACTTTTTCCTCTCTCTTTCCTGATATCAGAGCCACTTGAAAGCCTCTGAACATGCTATTGATATCAAAATGGTGAACTTTGACTATCATCAAATGGTTAAAGGCGGAAAGGCAGAAAAACTACACAGCGTGCTTAAACCTCAAGTCCAAAAATTCTTAGAATGTGGATTTTTTTATTTCGATGGAAAGGAAGTTCAAAGGTTTGACTATATAACTTCTATAACTTTCCTACAATCAGAATATGATCGTAATTTTATTTTTTCACTCTTTTAGCCATAACTATAGAAGAAAAATATTTCTGGTTGTTTGTGTGAAGACACTGTTTTTCATTTATCTAGGATGGTGACCTGAGACTGAAATATGAACCAATTATTTTGTGTTTATATATAAGTGTATGCCATGTTCTCTTGTTTCTGAATAGTCTCTAAAAGTCTAGGGTGATACTAAATTCATGCTGGTATTAGATTCAAGTCTTTGTTTTGAACTCACCATTTTGTCATATTTAATGCAATCCTCCTTGTACCTTATTAGAATAAAGAAGTAACTTTTGACAGGGAAAGCAGAACCTGTTTTCCCTGTTGCTGTTACTAACACTGTGTAAATTATCTTATTCAGCTCTTGGACTGAATGGCAAACCGCTGTCAGCCAATGGGTCTGATTCCCTTAAATTATTTCTGAGCCAGAGTTTCCCATGTGGTTGCAGAGGGCTGTCCACAAAAATGGACTTTTTTTTTTTTTACACAACAATAAAATATCCTAAAATCTACTCCAACACATGATCGTATTTTAATATCTTATTAGCCATATCAGTTTGAGAGTTTCTTTTTAAAAAACTATAATTTTTGCCATTGAGAGAACGAGAATTAGAGATCTGTCTTAATTGTGATATGTGGGTAAAAATGGTTTTATTAGGTTGTCCTCTTGGAAAAACAAGCAGCTCTTTTGTCCCATCTCTCGTCCTCCCTCTGTCTTGGCAAATTAGATTTACTAATACCCTCTTTATTTTGACCAGTGCAATCTTTGTTTACTGCACTAGAAGTAAATATATATTGTCACAATAAACATCCATTCTAGCATAATTAGGAGATGGAAAATAAAATAAAACACACTTTAGGAATGTTTGTTCTTGGAGGATTAAAGCTGTTCAATTGGCTCCTAAGATGCATTTTTCCAGTTTTACCCAGATATTGTTTTAGTTTTAACTTTTATTAAAGATAAACAAAATTGACGACAAATTATTTTTTTAAAATAACTATTAAGAAGCTGACAAATATAGAAGGTAAGGGAGTACAACAGAGATAAGACATATTAAGTTATAACTTGCAGTAGGTATACATTTTTTTTTAAGTTTTGCTGTAACTTTTTAAAATCTATTCATCCTATTTGTTTTATCTCTTCTCCATAGGTAAATTGTTAATCTAGTCACTTCATTTTTCTTTATTCTTTTATTGTCAACCTATAGTTGTTTTTTTTCCCAAAGATAGTGTTGAAATAATGTACTGGATGCCGTTTTATTACATTTACAATTGACTACAGTCTTACTTCAATTTCAGCATATCAGGGCACTTTCCTAATGCTTTGTTTTCTAACATTTGTTTTGTTTTATAAATAGTTTGTTTTAACTAGAAGTGAGTACCCCTGAAATACTTAGAAAATGCATGTTGTATTTCCTGGGTTGTCTAGAAAGAGAGTTCATTCCAGCATTACACTTCAGAAAACAAGGACCACACCAAAAAATTAAAGGAACGCTTTGTTTTATTTGCTGGAGATAAATTGCTCTTGTGTAAAGAGATGCCAGTCTTGTTGCTATTGGTGGATCTATAGCTGCCAACATTATAAATGTATTTTTATAACAATAACATTGCAATTACAGTGCCTCGATTTACTAGTCTCTTTAAGATCTTGGTGTCCTTTGTTGATGTTCTTTGTCTTACTGAGTTATTTCAGTGGTTCTCTTTATTTTGTTGTACTTGGCACAGGTATCAAAGTGGTACTGTCAGGACAAACTGCTTGGACTGTCTGGATAGAACAAACAGTGTGCAGGCTTTCTTTGGCTTAGAGGTAGGAAAATAATGTAGATGCTTGATGTAGAACTTACAACCACTGATTCTGATGCTTCTGTAATACTTGAATGACAACATTATCATAATTGTCAATAGGCAAGATTAATTACAATATGCTCAAGTTACGAGTTAGAATCTGATTTGTAGCATGGCCGTGTGTTTCAGTGAGCTAACATATCTTGGTAGGTCACAATTCTTAGTACAAAAATTGTGGTACACCAGTTTTAAGGAAAGTATATTTTGAAGCACTACTACTGATGTATTTCTCTTTCTTTGTATGTCCATCTGTTTTTCCTTTCAGTTTCAGGCTCGCAATTCCAAAGGAGGAGTAGTGTAACAGTCCCGCACAAAAGCACTTAACCTATAGCACTTGCTGTGAGTTCAACTAAGATTCCTCAAATTGAACTTACAGTAAGCACTGTGGATAAAGGTCTTTGGTGCACATGCTACTGTCCTAAATGGTTATCTGTACTGCTGTCTAGGAAACCTCATTAGTCCATGAGTTTTGGATTA
Organism: Chelonoidis abingdonii; assembly: GCF_003597395.2. NCBI lineage: Eukaryota > Metazoa > Chordata > Testudines > Testudinidae > Chelonoidis > Chelonoidis abingdonii. The sequence goes on along the minus strand of NC_133769.1, from coordinate 201,222,071 downwards.
CATAGAGAATGTTACAATTGGGCCCCCAGCTATGCCCCAAATCTGTGGTTATGAATTCACTCTAGAATTCAGTCTTTTCTGTAAAATTGTGCTCCAGGATATCAGCTTTAATATTTAAAAAAAAAAAATATTTCTAGTACTCAAGGTTATAAAGCAAAGCTTGAAAAGATGAACTGAATGTAAACTGATGTAGTGATGTCTGTGAGCCTGAAACAATATCTTTGAGAGATTTGGCATACTCCACTCATCTTAATAAATTATTAATTCTGAAACCTAAACATGAAAGCCTGCAACATATTTAAAAATAGAGATGGATGGACACTAAAACTAAATTAATAGAAAAATAAACAAGACTACTTAAGATGTTTGTTTTTCTTCTAATTCAATAAAACCCTCCAATTTTAACATTTGTATAAAAATTCTGCAGAATTTTCAATGGAAAGCTGTAGAATCCAGTGACTTTGAAGCAAAATTTGAGTCAAATTGTCTGCCAAATACATAAAGCTTTGATTATAATAGTTTGCCTGTACAATGATCTTGTAGTCAAATAATCACTGAATTGAAACTTTATCTGATTTTTTGTTTTCTTCACTGTTAACCTGTCTCATCCATAGGTAGATGGTGGATCTAACCAAAGCTTGAAAGATCTAAGGTTTTGTAGTGTTTCAGCTGCCTGTACTGCAGGGAATTATAATTTTCATCTTGTAGAACTCAGAGAAATAAAGGGAAAAACATGCCAGCGAGGGTCTTCATTGGTTTAGGAGTTCTTCCTCTTTCTGTATGACTTAATGCACTGAGCGTACTGTAAAAAAGAATTTGATTAAGTATTCGTTCATCCGTATAGCTATCCCATATTGATCTTGTCATGGAAAAGACACAGAGATTGTAACCTTAAGGAAGATCCTTTTGATCCTAAATCTGTGTCCATCATAGTTTTGAGCTTGACAGTTCATGGTAGACTGATACTCAGGTTCTGAAGTAGTCCAGTTGAGTGAACTAGGATGACCTGTATTGAATAATCATTTCTCGCATTTTATGTGCATTTCAATTGTGTTTTGTAGCAAGCAGACACCTGATGCTCACGTGAATCAAAATATATAGCAATTTTCCATTTACGGATCTATATTTTGTTCTCTTATACCAGTGTAAATCTGGAGCAAAGTAACTAATTTCATTACAGCAGAAATGTCCAACTCATTCTGTGGTGAGGGCCACATTACCATTTCAGTTAAAATTCATGAGTTGTAAATATAAAGCTCACCAGCAAGAGGCAATTTTTTCAGTAGTCTCCAACTGTTGAATGAGCCCCTTTAATTGTATTTAAATGAAATACTTAAAAAAAAAAAAAAAAAAAAATAATGCATGTAGGAAGCCTGTTTTTTTTTTCTCTTCGAATTAGCTTATCTCTAGTTCCCTCTGTTTCTATAGGTACATTGTATTTTTTTTTTCCCTCCCTTTTTTCCAACCCCTGCCCCACTTTGGACAGTTCTCTTCTCCCTTCAGCCTAACCATACCACTTTAGGATTCTTCCCCAGATCTCTTTTTCTCCTTGCATCCTTCATAGCATTGCCAACCCTAGGTGTTAAAAAAATCACAAGTGAGGCCCCAAAATCATGAAATTTGAAGAAAAAAAATCTTATTTGCCTTCTGTTTTTTGAACATTTAATGTTTGTTTTCAAGCTTATGTCCATAACCATAAGGGTTAGAATCATTAAAAAAAAAAAAAAAGAAAAGAAAAGAGAGAAATTCCCATGTGATTGTATGACTCCAGAAACTTGGACTTAAAAAAAAAAAAAAAAAAAAAATACCAGATGTCGCGGGACTCATGATAAAATTGCAAGAGTTGGCATAATTCTGTTCCTTTGAAGATTCTTCCTCTCCCTTCTCCTGGGGATTTGTGCAACCCCATTTGTTGCTCTCTCTGCTTTTTCGGGATTTTTTCTCTTTTTCTCAGCCTCCTTTCCCCACACCCTTTTGTTATCTCCAGGAGTTCTTTCTCCTCCACAATTTGGAAAATTTACCCCCTCCTCCTTTTTGGAATGGGCAGTGAGTGAGGAGAGAGAACATAAAAGGAGCTGATTCCCCAAGCCTGGGACTGGGTAACAGCAGCTGGTACAAGAGGAAGTAGATGTCCAGCTGAGTCTGTTGCCATAAGGTTCAGTGACTACATCACGGACTGGAGAGCAAGGGAAATCTCTATTCCCCTGAGCCTTTTATGTGTGGCATTGTGAAGGTGGCACTGGTGACTATAAAAATTGCTGCTGGGGCCAAGTCAGGCAGATCTCCTCCCACTTTATCTCCAGCTCCTTCCAAGACCTTTTCAGCTACACCTGGCAGATAGATGCTTCTGAGAAGGCTGTCTGGAAGGAAAGATCCTAGGAGCTAGATCTGCCTGTGGGACATATATGTCTGACACCTCCAGTTTTAAACTCGTGCAACTGTAACTTATAACGCTTACTTGATAAATTAACATCCTGCCAACAATGACTATAAGAATAGTGATTTGAAAATTGTTTCTTGACTCTATTAGTAGAATTTTGAGGGAAGATAAAGTGAACCACAAAAGACATTGCTGTCTGACTCATTTGAGTATCGCAGAGCTCTGCATCCACTGCATTCTGTTGGGAAAGGTCAGTGATTCTCTTGAGACTTAGCTGAGGCTCTGGTAGGAAGAATGTAGAGTAAACTCTATTTGAATACTAATGCAGAATTAAAGACCTGGAAATAAATAAGGTTAGATATTAAAAAGTCAAACCAGAAATAGCTAATTTGATATAGGTGGTCTTTCAATGTTTTAATGTTATGCTGCTGTGAAAAAGAGTTTAACGTGATAGTGTCATTTTCTCCAGAATGCAGAGTTAAAGTAAATTCCTCTTTTTTTTTTTTTTTTGAAGGGAGAATTTGACAATATATATTTTACTGTATTCACTTTATGAGCCTTCTCTTGAACTGTTGCAGATGCTAACAAAGCAACTGGAGGTTTTAGGTTTAGCTGAGAAGCCTCAGTTGGTTACTCGCTTCCAGGAAGTTTTCCGGTCCATGTGGTCATTGAATGGTGATTCTGTCAGTAAAATATATGCAGGAACAGGAGCTCTTGAAGGAAAGGCTAAGGTAAAAGCACTTTTTAATAATAAACCTTTAGCAGTATTTGAAATGAGTGTTTCATTTTACCATAAATGCAATTACTGTGAGGGTTTTCCTTTTATCAAATGTACTTTTGTAAAAATTAATGGTGTAATCAAAAAAAGATAAAATTGAATTAAAATAAAAAAGAAGTCCTAATTAACAAACAGTAATTCAGTAACATCTTTCCCAATTTGAATTCCCCCCCCTATTCCTGGTTAATACCCTCTTCAGAGTATGGAGAGCTCAGAGAAGACCCACTGGTCAAGTCACACTGCAGCATCAGAAGATCTATATTCAATCCACACTAGTTTCTTTGCATAGTTTATTTCCTCTCTGGGCCCTTTCCTTCAATTGCATTAATTTCGTCTAACATATCAACTTTCAGTTGAACATATTGTGAAAGAAAGTAATAATTCTTGTTTACTCTGGTTGGTCTTGTCTTATCTCTTCTATTTACCATGTTAATTTGGCTAGATCAGGGGTCTGAAACACGTGGCTGCCTGCAGAGTTGTTTGCTGCGGTCTGCCAAGCTCCCCGCCCCCCTCGCCTCCCTGGAGTTATTTCCTGCAGCCGCCAAGCTCCCCTCCCCCACTAACCCCCTTGCCCCCCCAGCGCGCCATGTCCCCGCTCCTCTGCCTACTTCCAGGCACTTCCTGCCACCAAACAAGTGTTTGGCAGCGCATAGCGGTTTCCAGGAGGGAGTGGGGAGGAGTGGGGAGCCATGCGCTCAGGGGAGGAGACGTAGAAGAGGCTGGGCAGGGGCAAGGATTTGGGGAAGCGGCTGGAATAGGGGAAGGGAGTGGGTGGAGTTGGGGTGGGGACTTTGGGGAAGGGATTGGGATGAGGCGGGGCCTCATGAAAGGGATGGAGTGGCGGTGGGGTAGGGGAGGGCTTTTGTACCTTTATATGAAAAGGTGTCAGTGATGTGGCCCTTGGGTCACTGTGCTAGTCCTCACGTGGCCCTAGTGGTGATTTGAGTTTCAGTTCCCTGGGCTAGATCATAATTTATGTTCCTTCAGCTGTACCTTGCTAGTTTTCTGGTTACTGGGAGGAAAAAATCAACCAAACAACTCCTTTTCTAGTTTTCTATGTCTTGTAATATGCAATTCTGTGCTGTTTCCCAGTGTATTGTTCAGTTTATTTCTTCAGCCTATTTTGTCCCAGTTAATACACAAGTTGTTCAAATCACCTAATGCTATCTTTTTCTTATCAGGTAATGTATAGCAGATGTTGCACCATAAAAATTATATCCCTCTCTTAATTCCTCCAATGTGTCCTTTTTCACTCTCATGCAATTCCTCATGTACAAGAATACTCTTCTTTGCAGTCTTTCAGATCTCCATTTTCATCTTCATTGTGTCATTAATATTTAGACCTTATTTAACTATTTTGTTTTTCCACCATACTTCAGTTAATCCATAATGTCAGAAATCCTGTGCACATGTAGCTATCAGTGGCAACCATAGAAATTAGTTAACTGATGGATCAGATTCTGCCTTCAGATTGGTACATACAAGTCCCATTGGTTTGGGAATTGTTTGTGTTCCTGTGAGGGTAGAATTTGGCCCAATATTTTTAATTCTATTTTCTGTGCTAACATTGTGACCCGGAACCTGGAAACTTAAGAGTTTCTCCTTAGGCCTTATATGTATGTTTGTTCAATTACATTAATGCTTCCCTGTCATGCTTCTGATTATTTAGCATTTCATTCATTTTACTGGTTTCTATTTAGGCACACTATATCTTGTTCCTGTTTGCAAGCTGTAAATATTCCTTGTACACCTATTACCTTCTTTGCTAGTTCAAAAGCACTCTTTGGTCAGGTACACCTCATTCTACCTGGAAAAGGTCCATCTGTTCTAAAAGAATCAGTAATACTCACAAAGCTCTGCAATATATGACATTATTTTTGGTAACACATCTAGATCCCGCATGAACTATCATCTGCTTCAGGGGCATGTTGTTAATATTCCTAAAAATATTGCTGGTAGGTTTCTATCCTAATTTCTCAAAGTTTGTTTGTAATCTGTATAGTTGTCATTTATATGTAATTTTGATTCTTCAAGATCCAAGAGTGCTTAAAAGTTTTTTGTTTTTTTTTTAAATCACATTTAACATATGAAAAGATTCTACCTTTAAATTGAAATATATAAATAGACAGTATATTTATATATAGAAGAATTTAGCTGTAAGGACTATTATATTCATTTACATCTAACACCTTAACTACTCTTTCTTTTGCTTTCTCTGGGTTCCTTTCAATTAATTGCCTGAAATATAAATGGTGAGTGTGTTTTTTAGATCATGTCATACATTCTGTACATTGTCTGATAGAAAGGAAACAGCCTCTTATTTTAAAAAAAAATTATGGTAAAATAGTGAAACAACTTTACCACAAGAACACTTCATCTATAAGTTTTTTTTTTTTTTTTTTTAAAAACCATGATTCTGGTTAACTTCCTTCTAACCTTGACAACAGAATAACTTCTTTTGCTATTTTGTATTATGCTCAACAGACCTAAATAGTGGGATGATTTTGAGCTTTCTTAAAGCTTTGTTTTTAATGATAGTATGCACCGAAGTGTCATTTACAAACAATTCAAGCCATAAATTTACAATTCTGTAGAGAGTATAATCCCATGCAACATCCATGAAGGAATATAGCCTACATGCAGTACTGACTGTGCGTATACCACTGACTGAAATGTCAAGCATGCGTGATGTGATTTATATCATCCTCTCATGTCAGCTGACTCAGGCTTGGGCTGTTGAATTGTGATGTAGATGTTCAGGCTCAGGCTCCAGGCTAAGCCCAAATGTGTCTGCTGCAATTAAACAGCCCCATAGTTAAATATAGATATTTCATAACATTAATTATGAATGCATATATTCATGTGTAAATATTTTCCATAGCATGGTCTAAAAATTGCACTGTGTGAATTTTTTTTAAGACCAAGAACTTAGGTAAGACTAATGTTCTTCTCCCCTCTTTTACTGTAATACATTTAAAAACCAAATTATGTTGACATCTCAGAATTGTCTTGTGACTTTTGCGGAAGGAAAAAATGACATAATACAGACGTATTACAGTAAACTCAGAAGTTAGTTATTTTAGCATTTAAAGTAAATCAATCATTGATTGTAAAAATTAGAAATTGAAATTTCAAAATATGTGAATGAGTGTTGTCAGTGTTTGGTGAGTTATTTCCAATGTCAAATATTTTATAATCTTCCTCTCTAACAGGCTGGAAAGCTGAAGGATGGTGCTCGTTCTGTGACCAGAACAATTCAGAATAACTTTTTTGATAGTTCCAAGCAGGAGGCCATTGATGTTTTGTTATTGGGGAATACCCTAAATAGTGATTTAGCAGATAAAGCACGGGCTCTCTTAACCACCAGCAGTTTACGCGGTATGTGTATTTCAGGATTTTACTCTATCTGATAACTCTTGATGCTAATAAAATTACGCAGATTCTGTTTCTAAGCATTATTTTAAAGTATAAATGTCAGATAATCTGCTTATTTAAAAATATAGATTCTTATGCTTTACTAATATTGCCAGGCTACCCTGTTGTGATGGTTTCTGTGGTATTTATATGGTGTGGCTAGTTGAAGAGGTCGGATGGTACAAGGGATAAATATTTATAAACTACATTTTTAGAAAATAACTAGCTTTGTCAGACAAGTACTGTACTCTTAATAGACAGCTTATAGATGTAATTGTTTTTCTCAAACTGTGTTTTATAGCAATTAGAAACCCAAGTAATTACATATCTAATTTGAGGAACCGAAATTCCTGGTTTAGTAGAACTTTCTGCCTTTTTTTTTTTTTTTTCTTCCTGGTTGGGAGCTGGATGTTGTCATCTGTCATGTCATATTCATAGTGAAGGGAATTCCCAGTATGAAAATATATTCCCAATAAATTTTGTTAAAGAGTTTGGAAAACACCTCTTTTTACAGTCAGTTTTATTTCAGAATACTAGTATTTATCGCAATGTCAGTTTTCTAAGGCATTTCATTGAACAATTAAAATAGTGCAGTCATTAGGGGAAAATTAAAGTTATAACTGGATGGTTTATTTACTGCTTTAAGCCCTGCAAGTCTTCACCCCTCGGCCACCTCGTTTTCGCCCTGGTTGACACACAAGACTCCGTATCATTGCAATCTTCCGTGCAGCTGAGGAGTATCAGATGAGTCTCATAGAGCAATTCTGTGTCACTCTGAAACTGACTGAATGTTGTTCTGGATTGACTCTGCTCTTTTCTTCTCAATCCCATTGCTGAATGCAAACTGTTTGTTCACTGCATACAGGTGCTATTAGCCCAAGGAACAAGAGTCCCTGTTCATTAAATGTGGATTTTTTTGCATAATCATGTAGCCTAGTAACAATAGGGTTACCTTAGTTTAGGACCATCTTGGAGCTTTTTAAACATCTAGATGCGAGTGTCAGGATTTTGTAGCACACACAAAGATATGCTTGAACTGAAAAAGCCAAAAAATGATGTAACAAAAGTTATATTTCAGTACATATTCTCATAGCACTACAGTTTTTAAAGCATAATTGTTTACTAATTTCTTCTTGTTTTTTTTCTTGCTGCATCCATAGTTTCAGAGCAGTCATTGCAATCAGGTATAGTATAGTAAATTAAGCCAGAAACATCTGAGTAATTATTGTTCTTCCCTAGCTTTCTTTTGGGTTTCTGCTTAAGAATTCGTTTATTCTCCGTTTGCGTAATTTAAGCAAGAGACCAAGTCTGCTCTGCCTTCAGATTTTTTGGACTCTGCACTTCTATACCTACCACAAAGTTGGGGGTGGTTGTGTGATATGGGGAAAGCTGATGGGGAGAGGGGAAATAAAACATATTTAATTTGTTTGGGAGTGTGATGACAAATTTAATGAATATTTTTTCAGAGACTGTTTCTTTCAAGTCGCGAAGGAAATTTTTTGTTTTTAGTCAAAACCAGTATTTCAACTAGGATAAGGAGTAATGTACAATAGCAATATCTTTAGACCAGTCACAGTTTTAAGTACTGTAACTTAGGCTAACTTGATTTTAGAGAATTTCTATTCTTACTGGTTTTGTGTTCTTGTACACAATTAACTTAAGTTCGGAATGTGTCATAGGTAAAGATCTGATTGGTTACCCAGTCTCTCCACTATGTCAGGCACCACTTTCAGTTATACATTACACTAAAGCTTAGAACCCTACTGTTTAAAAATAATATATTGTACTTAGATATATGATGTGTTTTATCTGAAGGATAAAACACAACACATTTTCAAACATTAATTACATTTTACAAACATTAAGTCTCTCAACTCCCTACAGTAGTGTCATGGTATAATTCCCCACTCTGAACCTTAGCGTCCAAAAGATGGGGTACCAGCATGAATTCCTCTAAGCTTGATTATCAGCTTAGAACCTGTAGCGCTGCCACCAACCAGGAATTCCAGTGCTTGATTACACTCTGGTCCCCCAAACCTTGCCCGGGGAACCCCAAGACCCCAGATCCTCTGGATCTTAACCACAAGGAAAGTAACCCTTTCCGCCACCGTTGCCTCTCCCCGGCTTCCCCTCCCTGGTACCCTGGAAGTCATGTGATTCAAACTCCTTGAATACAAAAAGAGAGGACAATTCACTTTCCTCCTCCTTCTCTTTCCCCCTCCCAGATTCTTCCTGAGAGAGAGAGAGTAATCCTGACACAGAGAGAAATTAGCCTCTCTCCCCCTTCCCTCCTTTCTCCCCACCAATTCCCTGGTGAATCAGATCCGTTCCTGGGGTCTCACACCAGAATATAAAAAACAATCAGTTCTTAACAAGAAACTTTTAATTAAAGAGAGAAAAAGAGTAAATTATCTTTGTAACTTTAAGATGGATTAGGTAAGCGCGTTTGTATTGGCTATAGGCACTGGGAGATACCCTCCCAGCCTAAGTATTCAGTACAAATTAAATCCTTTCATGCAAAAATACAAATTGAACTCTTGTCAGCCAATACACAATGATATCCTTCCAGCAAATGCACATTTGCAAAGAAAAGAAAACAAACGAAAGCCTAACTCGCTTTCTCTAGTCTATTCACTATTTTGGAATCTATAAGACCTGTTCAGGGAGATTGGAGAGATAACCTGGTTGCCCGTTGGTGCTCTGAGCCCCCAGAGTGACAACACCCAAAAATAACAAGCACACACAGAAACTTCCCTCCCTCAAGATTTGAAAGTATCCTGTCCCCTGATTGGTCCTCTGGTCAGATGACAGCCAGGCCTACTGAACTTGTTAACCCTTTATAGTCAGAGATATAAAGTACTTCTGTGCTATTAACTTTTCTTATCTGTTTATGACAAGTAGGATTCTTGTTTTACTGATGGGAAATCAGAGGCACAGAGACATTCAGCATGTCCATACAGGGACTTAGTGTACAGAAAGCTGGGAGGTAAATGTAGAGCACGCTAGCCTGCTGTGGATCCTGTTGCCATGTGGACCTTGCTATCATGCACTAAAATTTCACCGGTGCAATTTGACTTATTGATGAAGCAACTATAGGTCAAAGCACCCTATGGAACTTTTAGTGCAGAATATTAGGGTTCATGTGGCCAGTAATGCACAGCAGGCTAGTGCGATGTAACTTCATACCCTAGCTGACTTTACACTGAGTCTTGTGTGGATGAGCCCTACGTGACTTACATAGTTTTACACGGTGAATCATTTGCAGAATATAAGAGAGAAGCAGAAAATATGTTATGGGAACTGAAGGTTCCAGTGGGTCTTGTAACTCTTCCCAGCCTCAAGAACCTGACCCTGGAGGTGGAAGTGTATGTGCAGTCATCTTGTTCATTAACTATCTAAATGCAGTCGTCATATTAGTATGTTGTACAAGACATGTTATTGACTGGTACGATTATCATATAAAGTGCTTACTTATTTCTACCACAGTACTGTTTCTGCATGGAAGAAATATTGTGAATTCACTTGGGTATGCAGCCTCTGAAATAGGCTACTTGTGAATATGTAAACAGGTGAAGTCTGTACTTCAGTAAAACACCTGTGGCTGGCCCGTGTCAGCTGACTCCAGCTCATGAGATTTGGGCTATAAAATTGCAGTGTAAACGTTCAGGCTTGGGTTGGAGCCTGGGCTCTGGGACACTATAAGGTGGTAAGGTTCTAGCCCAAGCCCAATTGTCCACTCTGCAATTTTGTAGCCCTGCAGCCTGAACCCCGTGTGCCCAAGTCACCTGACACTGGCCAGCTATAGGTATTTTATTGCAGTGTAGACATACCCTTAATGTTTAGTAGCAGTCAGTATTGATACACAGAAAACGGCCTACTACTGTTCCAGAGCTAATCTAGCTACTCCTAATATATGGTGATCTACCTATCTCATAGAGTTAGAAGGGACCCTGAAAGGTCATTGAGTCCAGCCCCCTACCTTCACTAGCAGGACCAAGTACTGATTTTGCCACAGATCCCTACCTGGCCCACTCAAGGATTGAACTCACAATCCTGGGTTTGGGAGGCCAGTGCTCAAACCACTGAGCTATTCCATCCTGTAGCTCATTTGCACTGATAATGCATGGCAGGGGTCATTACAGTTGCACATGAATTTGTTTCCCTTTTTTTAAGAACTCAGAAATTAAATTTTAAAAATCTACATTAAAAGAATGTTAAGGTTACAAAATCAAGCACTCAACATTTAGGAAATGCAAGAATTAATGGTTAGTAATGCAAAATGCTACTATATGTAAAGTACTGAATAAAGATCTCATACTTGCAGCTGTTATATTGTCAAAACTCCCACTGACTTGGCCTGAGAGAGAACTACATAATCAAGCCCATGTCTTATCATTTAAATCACCAAAGTACCTTGACTCATGAGTGTGGTAGTTTGCCTATAAATTAACAGATCATAATATTTAAAAAATGTCCTTGTGGATTATGAAAGTAAGACACAATAATAGTATATTTGATTGGGTAGGTGCAGGGAATAAAAAGGTTGGATTTTTCAATTTTTCTTTAAATCCTTAGGTTGTAGTTGTTTTGAATGATTTGCTAGTATACTCATTTTTATCTGAAAGCCACTTTCTACTGTTGTGCAAGCAATATAAATATAATAAAGTTGTGTCATTCTTAATCTGTTGTATATATTATGAGCCAATTTAGACCACTTGCTATCTGCCTCTTGTGCAGTGCACTATCTCGCTCTTCCAGAAACTCTTCTTTAAAATAAATTACTCACCCACAGAGGTATTAAACTTTTTTTGGACATTTATTTTGTATAACAATTTCTGGGCCTTAATCTTACAGGGCTTGATTCAACACCAGTTGAAGTCAGTGGCTTCAGTGGAGTATCCAGCTCCACATGCTCTTAGTCCGTGGGTGAGGAGAGACTGTAGACTTAACCAGTGGGAGAGTCCTTAGTATTATTCAGCAAAGACCCTTTGGCCACCTGGGGAGCATTGATAGGTAGAGCTGGGCAAATTTTTTTTATCAAACATGTAAAAAATGTAGATTTGGGTGATACCAAAACATTTTGAAGGTTCCAGTTCGTTTTGTCAAATTGTTTTGGTTGGGGGAGTGAGGAGAATTTCAAAAAAGCCTTTCATTTTATTTTAGCTAATAAAAAAGTCATTTTGAATAAAAAAAACTGAAACATTTTATTTACAAAAAGTAAACACAAAACGTTTTTACTATTGGGACTTTTTTAAAGTCAGTTTTAAAATGGTTTTTCGGTTTTGTCCAAGTGAAAGTTTAGTTTGACCAAAAATTTATTTTTTTATTGTTCGTAATTGCCAGCAAACCAAAAACATTTGTTATTCACATAGATCTCTTGACAGATTCTGCAAGACATCCTATTGAACACTTTGCCTAGAGGATGGTGGCTGTTGCCTGAGGCTTTAAAATAATGAGGATTACAGGGATAGGATTTTTGGAAGGAATCCAGGATAACCCTTGATTAAGAGAACTTAATCAAGAATTTTTTGCTCTATAGAGTAAATTATTTAAACAGTACTTAAATGTTAAAAGCTTTTTGCTGGTAACTTATAGTTAAGCATGTAAATAGACTACAATTGAAGCTTTAAACATGTAGGTTTCCCCCCTGTGCCCCACCCCCGGACTTCCTATTAGCTTTGGGAGGTTTTTTATTAGTGTTCATTGCAGCCACTTAACTTTTTGTTTAGTATGTCTAAATGAGACCACTAAGACTCTTTTTTTTTTTTTTTTTTACTGACCTTTTAAAATATGAAGTCTAAAGAGTCATTGGTAATGTATTATTCAAATTAATGGATAGGCTATCATTTTGCAGTTTTAAAAGCATTTTAAATATTTTTATTACATTAAATGTTGGTGATTGCATTTGTAATCTCACCCACTTGAACAACAGCAGTCTGACTTCCCTAATTCATTGGGGGTGACATAAATGTCAATTACTCTTTAAACTATTGACTTAACCGTTCACTAGCCTTGTATATAAGTATATATAACCTCTTAAACATGCATATTGAAAATAAACATGCATAGTAATTTTACTGTGTAGCAAGATATTGGAAGTATATCTTAAAATTTTTTTTTAAAAAAATTGTGTTTAAACGTACACTGCAGAGCGTACACTGCAGTTAAATTACTTTTTCTGTTCTGAGATATAATTTGAAAGGTAGCTACTGGGTTTTTGGAGTGATGAAATAAGACATTTTTATTGAAAGGGGAAAAAATGAAAGGAGATAATGTTGATAGGGAACTATGAAAGAAAATGGGTTCATTAATTTTTTTGGGAATGAGGCACAATCTCAAATTTTTTATTTTTCCTTTTCATATATTTCAATTTAGGACAACAGTCATGTAGTTTAGAAATCTTTCTGGTTTAAAACATTGTTGATTTTATGCCTGTATTAAACATGCTGCTAGCAATTTCCTGAAAAATTAAACCCCAGTCCTGTAAGAAGATATGCCAAAAGGGGCCCCTTGTAAAATCAAGGGCTAAGTGATCAAATATTTAATTTTGTGACACTTTTACAAACCTATGTGGTATCAGAGCACTGCTTTTTTAAAAAATCTAAAATAGCCACTGTAAATAAGGATGCAAATTTGAGTTGAATAGATGAGAGAGAATTGTGGTACTTTTCCAAAATATGGCCACTTGTTGCCACTTGCAGTAGGTTGTGCAGATGTTCAGAATATGACCGTGCATACATTGATGGGTTCCTTTTTGTTTTTGTCTCCTCTTCTTTGGGGTTTGGATGCTCTCATTGGCTCTGCTAAGCTTCTTGGGCTTGGTTTACCTTCAGAGAGTCTCACATGCTTTGCGTGGCTTCCCTTCAGTGGGATTTGGATACTTCTCTGGCATCTGTTGGGCTCCTTGACTTGGCTTTCCCTTGATGGGGTGTGGATGTTCCACTAGTCTCTGTTTGGCTCCCCTTATGTGAGCTCAGATACCTCAGGCTCCATTCCTCCCTCTGGTATGTTGGCCCCCAGTGGGAAGGAAATCTGTGGTATTCTCCCAAGTACCACCCATTTGTGGTACCCAGAGGAGATGTCATTAAGTACATTGGGCACAAAATGGTGATCATCCCTCTCCTTTCTTAATGTTTTAATCAGCAGTGAAATATTTCAGTGCGATAAACTATATTGGTTTACACTCCGTTGACCTTTTAAAGATTTTTCTTCCAAACTGTGAGAGCTAGAAATTTACTGAGGGCTATTTTTTCTCTCTCAATTTGAAAGCTGAGATTCGGGAACAAAGATAGTAGCTTAAAAAGTAAAACAAAACTAACTAACAAAAAAAAAAATACTAGCTCGCCAAACTGCCATGAGCTGACCCAGTCCGATCTCTAAATATATCGTGATCGGTTGCCCACTGTTTCTCAGTGGAGTACAAGGCTAAGGGAAAAATACAATCAGGCTGTTTTGCTTTTTGTAATTTTGATAGCACACGTGCACCAGGATAATGGTGTTACAAATATGTAAAATAACTATTAGTTGGTAAAGCATAATGCACATAAGACTTGCTGTTAAGCTATTGCATTTTTTCCTCACTGTGGTTAAAGGAAAACTGCAACGTTAATATAAAAATATTTGGCTCTTTAATCTAATTAGGGAGAGGTATTGTTCACTCTAAAAGTGTATGTAAGAAACTGTCCCCCAATACCATGGTATCAGAGCATCTCACTGTCACGCTGTCAGGAGTGGCTCACGACCATGAGTGCCAACCTCAGGGAGACTGTCAAAAAATAGAGTAGACACCCCAAACTGGCTCTGCTGTTCTATAATTAGATTTCCTCCAACCTAGTAACAAGTATGAACCCCTAAACAGTCTTACCAAGAAGTCACAGACAGTCCCCATGGGCATTTGAGTATATCTTGCCACCTAGGCAAGCTGGGCTGTTATAGATGGTCACTTTACACCAAAAATCATAGTAGTGTTGTAGTTACTCCCAGTCGCAAAGGACCAGTTGCTTACCCCAGGTTTTTGTTCTCAGATCTGTTCCCAAAGACAATGTCTGTAGCCAGTCCTGTTATAAATTAAGTAAAGGTTTATTAACTAGGAAAAGAAATAAGTTTTATTTGCAAGGTTAAAACAGGAAACATACACACAAATATGCTAGTCTTAGATTTTAAAAGATAATATGAGCTTCTGTAGTAATCAGTTTTATATGTCCTTTACGGTTGACCCGTGCCAAACGCTATGGGGGGGTCTCTTGATTTATCTTTAGGAATCTTTGCCCCTCAGAGTCCAGACAGCGTGAAGATCCCAGTTTCTCCAAGTCCTAGGCTAGTGCCCTAACCATTAGTGAGTCTTTTTCGGCTGATACAGAGTTGGACTTTGGGAATTCATCTCCCATTTCTCACACACAGAAAATCAGATTAGTAAATTTCTATTACGGTGTATGATTTATTTATAAGTGTCTGACCAAAATAAATCTATTAAAATTATAAGTAAGATAAATTATTTGTGTAGATTTATTTATTTAAACTCTCCACATTTAATCAGGGTAGTTTTTCAGTGATACAAATTAACAAATCTGAAAGTTGTCTTTTGTGTGCATTTAAACAGGAACTGAATTTGATTTATTAATCAACATAATCAGAGAGGACTTCATGTTGGATCATTAAAAACGTTATTTTCCACTGAGACAAATCATTCAGATTAGAGACAGTGCAACAGTGATTTTTCTAAACAGTTTTAGAAATATCTATCTTAATGTATTTTCTTTCTTAGAAAAGTTAAGAATTTAACTCTTAAAACGTTACAAATTACTCCAGTTTTGCTTTGTTGGCATCCTGCCCGGACAAGAAGCATTCTCATTTTCCATTGTGAAGTACATCACTCTTTTTCAGTACACTGCAGTTTGCTTTCAAAGCTGATAATGTTCTGCATGCATGTGCATGGATTAGTTGCATTTTGTTTAAGAAGAGAAATGTGTCTTCTAGGATCTTGTTCTGTTGAATTTTTTGAAAGTAGTCTTATGCCAACAAATTTTTTTTTTTAACAGCATCTGTAAAAACTCTAAAGGGTATGTGTGAAAATTTTTATAAGTATTCAAAGCCAAAAAAAATTCGAGTATGTGTTGGAACATGGAATGTCAATGGTGGGAAGCAATTTCGAAGCATTGCATTTAAAAATCAAACACTCACTGACTGGCTTTTAGATGCACCAAAGTTAGCTGGTATCCATGAATTCCAAGGTAGGATATATATTCTCTTGATTTGCTTGAAACCTTTTGATCATTAGAAATAAAAATTGGAATACAAGGTCTTAATTATAAAGATAATTGTGAAGAAACAAATAGCATTTTTTTATACTTAAATGCAGATCAAAGAAGCAAACCTATTGACATATTTGCCATTGGATTTGAAGAAATGGTTGAGTTAAATGCAGGAAACATTGTGAATGCAAGGTAAGTGGTATCATTATATACAAATACTGTTCATCTGGTACAAGTATAAAGTTTCAAGGTTTAGTAAATATTACATTTTAGGAAAATTACAGCATTTTATAACACGTGATTAATTTAAATAACTTTGGCAGAGGTAACTGGTACAGTGACAATCTTCCAAAAGACATGTACTTTTCCCCAGAAAAAAAATGGAAAAAAAAATGGAAAGCATTGACCACTAGGGCCAAATCCAATATGCTCTCCCAGATCCAAATAGTCAATACAAGTACATATCTAGAATTGTACCCTCACCGGCCCTAAGACTTTGTTTCTTCCTGTAGTGCTGTTGAGGCAGTTTTATCCCAGAAAAATTATTCTTCTTTCAGAGTCTTTGTACATTTCCCACTTCTGGGACAGCAGCTCCTAATGTGAACCCTCTTTCGAAGTACTGTCAGAGAGGGTGCAAGGACACTAGGCAGGACGTATGTCAGATGCCCTATTTTATATAAGAAAGCACATTCCTCCAGCCTGGCTGTTTCTTCACCACGGCAGAGAGCAGAAGGGACTCTTGGTCGTGTCCTGGGCTATTCCTAGTTTGCGTTTAGCTGTTTTATTTCTTGTATATAGTTTTCCTTTGATCTCAGAATCAGCTGCACATGTTCACTGCCTTGGATGCCTGGGCAAGTCACACTCTATTGCATGATAGGTTGATGAGTAAAGTCAGAACTGGGATTTGAAGCAGCCATCACCACCCTCGACAACAGCCCGTTCTCTTCTCTAGGTCTTCCAGTGAACTGGAAGAAATTCCTTTGACTCACTCTGAGGATAATGTTCCTTGGTGCAATCCTGGCCATATCACAAGCCAGAGCATTCCTTCTGGAAATGGATTCCTCTGCATCCAGCAGGCCCGTGTCATTCTAAAAAGGTTTCCAAAGCAGACCACTTGCTTCTTTCAGAGACTCCTGGAGCTTGTGGCATTGACACGTGTCATTTCTATCACCATCTGCATGTGAGACTTCTTCAGCATTGGGTAACTCAGTTCCATGCCCCAAATGGAGACAGGCTGGAAAGGAGGCTCACTGTCTTGATGCAAGTTTTTGTTGCAGTTGAACTGGTGGGAGTCCAGGGACGGTATTCTCTGAGGATTGTCTTCCTTTTTCCACCTGTGATTCTAGATTAGGTGAAGCAGATAAAGTTTGAAGGACTCCCTCTGCCTGTTCTTTGAAAGTCCATCAAACAGCTATATCTGCATGCCACCAGCATGTTAAAAGGAAGATTGAGTTTCTCACCTTACAGCTGTCAGATTCTTAAAGGAACTTGTTAGTTGCTTTTCCTCCTACAAAGGAATCTTCCACTTCCTGGGACTAGAATCTACTAACGAGGCGATGGAGCCTTCCAAGAACAACTTTCCTTAAAGACAGTTTTCATTTGTTGCCATTACCTCAGCAAGGAGAGTTAGTGAGTTGAGACCTCTGATGGCCGGTCTACTGTATGTAGTAGTCTACAAAGATGAAGTGGTATCTACCCTTCACCTTTATCAAAGTCCTTCCCATCCTGTGTTCTTCCTTAGACTCCATTCACAGCTTTTATCCTGAGAACACAAAATCCTTTGGAAAGTCAGAGGTTACTTTCAGCAAATGAGGAAAAATGCTAGGGTGAATTTACATCAATCCAGAAAATATTTTAGTGAATTAGGAAGCACATAAGCTCTTTTACGATATAACTAGAGTGCCAGTGCCTGCAGGATTAAAGGTCCACTGCATATGGCCACTGCTGCCTCCAGGGCTTTTTTAGACATCTTCCAACATTGGAGGTTGGTAGGGCAGCAGCTTGGAGTTTAACATGTATTATTCCACAGAATTGATATCATGCTCCAGTGCCCATTTTGGGATGATGGTGCTACAGTCCATATTTCACTAAGAACTCCTTGCCCACTGTTCATGAGAGAGCGCGCAGCCTAGAAGTTTTAAAAAAAAAGTTATTTACCAGTTACCAGTAACTGCTGCTCTTTGAGAGCTACCTCTGTGCATTCACATTTCCTGCCCATCTTCACCTCTAGCTTGGAGTTCTACAAGTCATCACTGCTTGTGGTTCAGGAGGAGGAACTGAGACAGTTTGGGGATGGGGAGCGTGTGACTAGGGTATCTGATGTAAGATACCATGCAAGAGTTATTGATTGTGCCCTCCTCAATGGACATGGCTTTAAAAGAGGATTCTGCATGATCTCATCTAGAAGCATTATAATCTCTATTTCTGTTCAGTTGGCTACTACAGCATTGGTTTTGTTACATCTGGAATGAGAGCCAAGGTTTTTGGTTGCATAAAGAAAAAGCTTTCCAGTCATTGCCTCGAGGGGGAAAGCAGTTAAACTGAAGTAAATGGAGTAACCACACATTTTCACTGGTGTAGCTGAGTTCAGAATTGGTGCTCTGTACTCAACTGTTGCAAATTGTTGGTCAGTGATTACCCAGTACAATTTCTGTGTCTGGGATTTGTTTGATCCTTTCTTGGACCATTTGGTTGCTGACAAATAAAAAGAGGGTAACATCATTATGCAGGTCCAGAATGTGCCTTATCATTCTGTTTAGGCAATGTGAGGTGTATTTGATACAGTAACTCCGTTGTCCCGGTTAACGATGTTTCGTTGTTATGCTGCTGATCAATTAAAGAACATGCTCGTTTAAAGATGTGCAATGCTCCCTTACAGTGTTGTTTGGCAGCTGCCTACTTTGTCCACTGCTTGCAGAAAGAGCAGCCCGTTGGAATAGCTGGTGGGGGCTTGGAACCAGCCCACCATCAGCTCCCTTCCCCCTAAGTTCTCTGTACGGCAGCTGCCCAGCAGGCTATCAGTTGCCAGGAGTTCAGCTGTCCCTCCCCCCACTGCCATGTACTGCTCCTGCCCTCTGCCTTGGAGCTGCTTCGGAGACTCCTGCTTGCTGAGCGGGGGTGGAGGGGTGGGAAGAGGAGGGCTAATGTCAGGGTATCTCCTGCCCCCTGTATCTCCTGCCCCCTGATCACCCTGTCTCTATAGACTAGGGGGGGACAGGACAGGTCTCAGGACACAGGGAGCTTGCTGACAGCAACTGCTGTCTCAACTTGCTGATCTACGTAAAAAGGCAATGTACGTAGAGTGGGGTCAGCATACTCAAAGGAGCAATGTCTGTCTGTCTGTCTCTCTCTCTCTCTCTCTCTCTCTCTGTGTCTGCCATGCTGTCTCCTCTCCCTCCATCTGTGCTGCCTTGTAGGGTGTGAGGCTACAGTAACAATGTGTTAACCCTTGAGGGCTCAGCCAAGCACTGGTTCATCATTTAGCAGTAAGGCATTCCTTGGGAAATATCCCACCGTCTGACTTCACCACCACAACCAAGCTTCACAATCATTATTGTTGTGTACAGTATTAAATTGTTTGTTTAGAACTTATAGTGTGTGTGTGTGTGTAGATAGTCTTTTGTCTGGTGAAAAAAATTTCCCTGGAACCTCCCCCCCATCCCTTACATTGATTCTTATGGGGAAATTGGATTCACTTAACATTGTTTTGCTTAAAGTCGCATTTTTCAGGAACATAAACTACAATGTTAAGCGAGGAATTACTGTACAAGAGTGATCAGTGACAATGACTGTTACACTTTGACCCTAGAGCCTCTGGCCTCTCCCAAGAAGTTCAGAACAGACCTGCCCTTCAAAAGTTGTGATTCTAACATCTCAGTAGTCTTCCTGCTAAAGAGGAACTTTAGTGAGACTAAATCAACTGTCCAATCCTAGGGCTTCTCCTAGCTATTTCAATGAAAGATCAACTTCCTTCACCCAAAGGCAGCTTCCACTTACACAGTTTCCATCTCATTAAAAAGGCTGTCCGAAAGCTCCTCCCAAACAGTTTCATGTTTCAGACTCTTCCTGTGGCAAGACCAGCGAAGAGACTACATGATTCAGTTCCACATCAAGCGACCTCCTTTCTCCCTTCCTTTTTCAGGGATCGGTTTCAAAGAGATGGAGATGATGTTGCTTCACTCATCAAATCTGGAGTAATAAAAGAGATCCTTCAGTATTGCCTTGGGGAAAGGGATTTTATTTTGATAATTTTATCTCTTCCTTAAAAAAAAGAAGTGAGGGGAGGGAGGTCTTCTAATACTTCAGACTGGAGAAATCTGAATGAACATATGAATGTTGAATTTTCGTATTGTGATGCTGACTGCTGTTATCCCTTCCCCAAATTAATAAGACTGGCCCCCACCATGGAGGCAGGCACTAGACCTTGCTTACTTTTTTTTCTTCTGTAAAATCTGTTGATTCCACTCCGTTCCCACTATGAAAGCCCTTGTTCAGGCCATGCTTATTTTTCATGCTGACAACTGCAACCTCCTTTGGCCTACTGGACTTGCACTTTGCCTCCCCCTCATTCTGTACAAAATGTAGCTGCAAATGTCATCCACTTTGTTCACCACTCTAACAATGTCTGATCAGTCTTCAAATACCTTCATTATTTCTCACATCAACTTAAATTTCTTGTCCTGCCCTTCAAGATCATTGATAATCTCACTTTTGTCTACTTCATTGTTTTATACAATATCCTTGAAAATATATATATTTAAATGCAACACACTGTCTTTCTTTTATTTTCTTTTTTTTTTTTTTTAACTGCTGTATCACACTGGTAGCACAACCAATCAGAAACTGTGGGCTGCTGAACTGCAAAAGACCATCTCAAGAGATTGCAAATATGTGCTGCTGGCTTCTGAGCAATTGGTGGGCGTCTGTCTCTTTGTATTCATCAGACCGCAGCATGCTCCTTTTATCAGGTCAGTGAACAGACAGCTGTACTAAAATTGGTATGCTTGCCAGACTACTTTATGCTGCAAAATAAAACCCAACACAAGTGGTTTGCAAAGTGTGTGTGTGGCTTGACACCAGCACTTAAGAAAAGCTGTTGTATTTCCTGTTAAAAGTAGTTGCTTAAATTCTGTAATCTTAAATTTGGAAATCTTGTACCTTCCTGCAAGACTTGGAAAGCATCCATATATCCATGCCTTATCTGCTCAGAAACACTTGATGTCTTTAAAACATTGTATTGCAATGTGATAATCATATTACTGATGGTGAAATGATGTAAACATCCAACACCCTGTCATTATTTTGTACTTCTCCCAGTTACATTCAGTGACCGTTATTATTTTTTAGGGATGTTGCTGTTGATACTGTAAAGACTGGTATGGGAGGAGCTACTGGTAATAAAGGTGCAGTAGCAATTCGAATGTTGTTTCATACGTCCAGTCTTTGCTTTGTCTGTAGTCACTTTGCTGCAGGGCAATCACAAGTCAAAGAGAGAAACGAAGACTACATAGAAATAGCCCGAAAACTCAGTTTCCCAATGGTAAGCAACAATGAATGCTGTTCAGATTCCATAATAAAAGAAAAATTAAATCCTTAAGGCCATTAGGGCAGCTGCTGAGTGTGTGATACTTTTAATTTTTAAAATGAGTCCAACAAAGATAATCTGTTAATCGAGCATTACTCCTAAAACTTCAACATGGTATACTCTGCCTTGCATCCTACAGAAATTTTAAACATAAAGTAAATATTTGGAGATTTGAACAAACTGAAAAATGTTTTGTTGAATTCTAAGCTGTTAAAAAAAATATCCAAGCTGTGATCACTACTTTTAGTTTAGATTTATAACTGTGCCTACTACCTTTAGTATTAGTATCATGCCCAAATTAGCCTTCGCTAGTTTTCTGTGGCATTGTTTGAAGAGAGTTTGTTCCCCTTCAGCTTTCTCATATTTCAGCCATATGAGATGGTCATACTTCATTTTCTCTGTAAGATGTTCAAACATGGAAATTGTCAGTGGAGACAATACAATACAAGACCTAAATCAGACTATTAAATTGAAAGCAGACTAGATTGGCAAATTATATAGAGAGAGTGGGAAAATCAAACTCCAAAAAGAGGTACAAAAGAGATTCACCTAGTTAATTATTTGCTAGATAGGCCCCTGGCTTTGTTACAAAATGTTGTTTAACACCTAAAGATCTTTCATAGCTAAAGTGTCTGCAATCTAACCTGAACAGCAAAGCTGCTTTTCTCTCAGCATATCATCTTAGCATGCCAAATGATCCCAGGGAAGTGGCTCTTTGTTCTTCTTAAAAACCCTTTTGTGAGGCAGAATTCAGGTTTCTCATTACAGCACCTTTTGAAACTAGAACAGAATGATAAAATCGGTCAAAATCCAGTTCACGTAACTCTTGCATAAATGAGACTGTAATTTCATGAAATATGTTTTTCTCTCATTAATGTACTGCCCTTGAGGCTTTGGTTATTATATGGCTCCATCTAGATGATCTGTATCCACAAATATGTATTTCACCATCCCACCAGAAAACACGTATGCAGATAGAAATTACATTGATTTTTAAGATTGAAAAGGCTCATAAAGTATAACTTATGCATCTAGATGTAGATTTCTGTCACAAGGTTGTTTTTAATTTCAGTATGTGTATTTATTTTTCAGGGGAGGCTCCTCTTTTCCCATGACTATATATTTTGGTGCGGTGATTTTAATTATCGCATAGATCTTCCTAATGAGGAAGTGAAGGAGTTAATTCGCCAGCAGAATTGGGATTCCCTTATTGCAGGAGATCAACTTGTCAACCAGAAAAATGCTGGACAGGTAACTCTCTTTAGAAAATCTTGCATTTAAGAGACCTTTATTTTTCATACTGGAACTCTTACTAAAGCCACTTCACGAGGGGGGTGCTTGTGGAAGATTGTTTCTGCATTGCATTGTTAGCTTGTCACTTTTGTCTAATCACCAGTCTGGAATAGGGTGGAGTGGAAAAACAGTCAGTAGGATGCTTGTATCAGTTGCTCTGAAGAAATTGTTAGTAGTGCAACTACAGTGACTAGCTTTGAGAATGAGATTTTTTGATGTCCCTTAAAAAGAAATTGCATTGTCATCCTGTGAATAGCGTTCGGAGCATATTAAAGAGAAAACAGTAAAGGTTATCAAATGCAGTTGTCACAGCACTGGATTTATTTTTTTTGGTCTTTTTTTGGTAACATCACTTGTTGCATTCAAATTATGTTAATAGAATGAATATATTTGCTCTCACCTACTTAGTAGTGAGCAAATAGACAACTGATAGCAGCTTCAAACAAATTATGGCTTTATTTAGGAACAAAAAGATTTTAGGGGGTTTATTGTAGCAAGGCTTCTGACATCAACTTTTTTTAGCATGCCATAGTTAAAGGGACACTGGCAATGTAAAAATCATATCCCTGTATGAAAGTGTTTTATCCCAGTTGTTAAAGTATCAACACATACTTTAGCTGAAACATTAGAGACAAATATTTTTTCTATTTTTTAGTTTATTTTGTGCACTTGGCAACACTTTATAGGTAGTGTCTCCTTTACCAGAGTTAGCTTTCCCTGATGTGTGTAGGTCTTTCACACAGCAACAGTGGATAGACAAACATTTTATAAAGAAATATTATAAAAACAAAAATTGTCAGGGAAATTCAGAGGTGAGCAAAATAGCAGAAACTATTTTTAATTAGGTTGTTGTTTTTTTAATTAACTAGATTTCAAGTTGATTGTGTCCAGGGCCGACAGGGGGAAGCCAGTACAAATTACTGGGGCCCGGCAGTCCAGTAGGGGGCCTGGTGCCTGGCTTCCCTGGCTTCGTCAGCCCTGTTTAGCCTGTCTGCACTTGCTGGGGGGGCTGAAAATTTTTTTTCACCGGGGCCTGAACCCGCACTCGGTGGCCCTGATTGTGTCCCTTCAAAACAAGAAAAGCAGGCAAATACTGTATTTATGAGGTCAGCCTTTGGCTAGGGGATCAAAGTTAGATTCATACCTCAGGATTTCTTTAATTTTATTGAGACTGCCAAAAGCAAAACCAAGTTCAGAGTAGCAGTTGACTCAGAGTTCTTGCTTATGTAGCAAACATTTCACCAGTGAGAGCTGCTCTGCCTTTTAGGGAAGCAGACTAATTGGTCTTACTTGTTAATTGGGGAGAATTTCAAAAGTGCCTAAGGGATTTAGTGATATCTAATAGGACCTATACTCCTAAATTCTATAGGCACTCTTGACAGATTTCACAGAATTCTCAGAATTTTCCTTTTCTCATATTTTTGTGCATTGATCAATAATAATACAACAGTATTATCATCTTTTGCACCTACTATACTTCTGCTCTTCCGTGTCTCTTCCCTTAAGACACTTTTTGTTTTTAGTAACTTGTTGGGAGACATTGATGGGAAGCATCTTCTGTCCAGGCAAGCACCTCTGGTGTAAACATTTCTGCTTAGAAATATAGATGTTGTTAGGGTTGGATAGACCAAGCTATGTAGCTGAGTATCTAGTCCTAGTATGTGTTCACACAGCGCTGGCAAAGTGCACCACAAGGATGTGATTTGTAGAATGCGCTAGCATGTTATGTTCTAATTATCCCATATCAACCGTGCTGGCACACTCTAAAAGGTACCTAGTTCACACTGAGGTAGTTCTGTTTCATACAGGACTACATTAATGTGAACTACATACCTTTTTAGACAGTGCCAGCAGAGTCTACATGGTCAGAGCACAGCACATTAGTGGCTTTATGAATCACACCCTTCTGGTATGCTTTGCTGTGCCATGTAGACAAGTTCTTAGATGATGGCTGATGGAGGATGTAATCAAAAGTTAGAATATGAAGATGGAGTCACATTCTTCTGAGAGATGTGCTTGGGCTCAGTCTTTTCCTACCACTGAAGGAAGACAGAATTTTTTATTAGTTTCAGGAAGTTTTCCATAATGATTTCCTATCTTTGTCTTTTAGTATAACTCAAAATGTTTTTGTTCATGCAGATCTTTAGGGGATTTTTAGAGGGAAAGATAACTTTTGCACCTACATACAAATATGACTTGTTTTCTGATGACTATGACACCAGTGAAAAATGTCGCACGCCAGCATGGACAGATCGTATTCTTTGGAGAAGAAGAAAATGGCCATTTGACCGATCAGGTTTGAGAGTTTACATAAGTTTAATTCAGTATCAATTTAAATTACTTGTAGTAGCTTTCTGGCAGTATTCATAATTCCTAAAATGTTTCAGGATTATTACTGAATTCATACCAGAAAAAAAGTAATTGCTCATTTTGTTAGATCATTTCAACAAGAACATATATATAGCCCTTGTTCTTCTTTGTATGCTGCCTTTGTTTTTTGTGTGCAGTGTTGTAATGTTGCATGGCAGTAGCCAGTGTTCAGGATCAGTTACTGGCATTTGTGTAAAGTAAAAGAGCCTACAATTTTCCCCATCCTGTTTTCAGTTTTGGTTTAATATTTAGATTTTTATTTTTTTTCAGCCTGTCTATGCAGTCACTCTTGGTTTTTTTTGTTTTCTTTTATGTTTAATATAGCTGAAGACCTGGATCTTCTGAATGCTAGTTTTCAGGATGAGAGTAATATCCTTTACACATGGAATCCTGGTACTTTGTTGCACTATGGAAGAGCAGAGCTGAAAACATCTGATCATAGGTTTAAACTTTACTTTCTGTTTCGCTCTTTAACCATCTAAAACAGGGGTAGGCAACCTATGGCACGCGTGCTGAAGGCAACTTGCAAGCTGATTTTCAGTGGCACTCACGCTGCCCGGGTCCTGGCCACCAGTCTGGGGGGCTCTGCATTTTAATTTAATTTTAAATGAAGCTTCTTAAACATTTTAAAAACCTTATTTACTTTACATACAACAATAGTTTAGCTATATGTTATAGACTTATAGAAAGAGACCTTCTAAAAACGTTAAAATGTATTATTGGCATGCAGAATCTTTAAATTAGAGTGAATAAATGAAGACTCAGCACACCACTTCTGAAAGGTTGCTGACCCCTGATCTAAAATGTAATGCTTTTGCTTTATTATTGTGTTCCTCAGACACTCTGATGTTTTCTAACTTTTCATATATATGTATGTATATTTCTTTAAGGCCTGTTGTTGCATTGATTGACATAGATATATTTGAAGTTGAGGCAGAAGAGAGACAGAAAATTTATAAGGAGGTGATTGCTGTGCAGGGACCACCTGATGGTACTGTAATGGTCTCCATCCAAAGCTCTTCACCAGAAGAAAACTATTTTGATAACTTGATTGATGAACTTCTTCAGAAGTTTGCAGCCTATGGTGAAGTTATACTTATAAGGTTAGAACACTTCTATTTACTATTTAAACAATACTCTTTATTATTTATCAACTTTCTTATCAACTTTCTGAACTGACTTTCTTAGGATACATTTGTGTTCTTATTTACTTCATTGTTAGAATTGAATTTAGACATTTTTTCAGTCTGTTTAAATTGTGGCCAGTGATGAAAGCAATCAGTGTTGTCGGGGGAGAGTTTAAATAAAGGGCCTTATTCCATTCTCCATCCAAAAAAGATGAAAAAAATTATAAAGCGAAAAATTGGTGGTGGGTTCTATTTCTACCGCTCCCTTAAGCTTAATTTCAAAATAGTAACCTTTTGGAAACTAATTCCCAGTTGCATTTCCCATGGAAACTAATTTGGTATCTGGCCAGTGGAGGATGGCTCATATCATGACTTGGGAGTGGAATTTCAATATGCACCTAGATAGGCTCTGTGCAGGAAAACTTCCCAGCAGCCAAGGGAAAATAGATGGGAACATTGGTGTGCATAGAATGACCTGAGAAAGGACAAAAGAGCTTGTGCTGAGTGGCATGGAAAAAAGAATACAGATTTGTGGTGATTTTATTGCATTATGTTAAGAACAGTTCCATTCATCTTCAATGTTCAAAGGGTGAAAAGATCCAATTTTAAAATAGGATCTAGCAAAAGTCACTAATTTGACACTGGGGACAAATGTGGTGAAAACTGATAAGCAACAAAGTTCATCTGTAGTCTCTGGGACAGTATCAGATGATAAAAACATCAATTCTTACAAAACTGAATATAAGGGGAAATAGAAGATACAGAGTAGAAAAAAGTCAGTTTGCAATTTTAATCTTGTTAAGTAATGAGTACTCAAACGGGTTGGTTTGACTTCAAGTGGCATCTTGACACAAACCTGAAGTGAAGAGGGAAACCAAAATCGTGGTTGTTGGCAGGGAAGTGAGACTTAAAAGATCTAGAGGAGTTCCTATTTCTGACTCTTCTCTTGTCTTCTGTTTTGCTTCCTCTTTTTCACTTCCATGCACTACTCACTGGTGGAGGGTGGATTTGTCATGTTCCCTGCTCAGTTATCTGTTGGCAGCCTGGATGCATCTTTAGTGGCAACCAATTTATCAGTAGCCAAAGAATCTGTCTATCTTAGTAGTAATGCTTTATCAGTGGAGACAGCTGAAAAGGGAAATTCATGAAGCTCACATAACCTAGTCTTACGGTCATTTCCTTTTGTAGCCTTACCATGTATATATTGATCTGAATACATCAGTGAATGAGGACAGACACAGATTGATTTTAAGCAAAAGGCTGCAACTTTATTAATCTCAACTCTGGGAAGGGTTGCTACCCACCCTGTCACCCACACTTTCATATACCAGAAAATTTAAATGGTTCTAGAGCAGCATCTACTGTATAACCCGTATCTCAGAATAAACTCTTCAGCCTACCCCAGGGTGGATAAAAATACATGACTGTTTTAATATTAATAGATATTTTATTTACATACATTTTTCTTTTTCAAAATAAGCCATTAAATAAATCTGAAATTATGAAAACCGATGTTAAGACCAATTTACTATAATCTATTAAAATAATTTAAATTAATTTAAAATATTATTAAGCAGAATGTGTTTGTTGCCCAAGTTTTAAAGCAAGTCAAGCCACTGAACTGGTGGAAGTCACTGGATAAGCATCTGGAACCAAGAGCTTAGATCTATTTTTGACACCAGTAGCGTCTTCTGCAAGTACAAAGAGTGTTTTCATTTCAGTTTATTCAGCTAGTACAGTTCAATGTCTAGTTCACTGAAAATTGAGAAAATTGGGAGTTGAAAAAAGCAGGAAAGCTTGTTTTCTTTTTACAATCTATGAATAAAAAACAGGCATGAGAATGAGATCTATTAGTATTAAAATCTTGAAGGTGACTAGAAGCAATCAGTTCAATTCACTACCTACAGATTCCTTTGTTTAATAAATCAGTTAAGTTTTAAATGCAAAAATGCAGAACATTTTTTTCTTCCACCACGTTTACGACAATTTTATTTAACTTGTTAAAAAATAGTTTTAAAAGGCCATTTTTGTGAATTTTTAATTAAATTCTAAATTATATCCAAACAGCTTATAACAAATCAATAAATTAATAATCTATTAAAGAAATCCATAATTCACCATTTTCTAAAAATATTAAAAAGTAAAAATTAAGAATGCGAGTTGTTAAACTATACAACTGCTTAAATTAATATATGTATACCAAACTTAGTGTAAAGGCAATATTTAGTTGCAAAACAACTTGTTTTAGTGATTTGCCAACCAATGACAATAGTTAATTTCCTAAAGAAAGATTTAAAGTACCAATGCAAAGAATGATTAAAACTAATTTATTTAAATCAGTCTCCTGCTTGCTAACTGAAATCATGATTAAAAGTGATTTTAAATTGCTTTGATTTAAATCAGTCCGCCCTGCAGCCAGGTGTAAGATTCTGCTTTCACAGATAAACCTGGATCAGGGCTTTATATAGTGAGAGTCTGGGGCAAAATTCTGGCTCCAGTGAGTTTTGTCCTTAACATCAGTGAGGCCAGGATTGTTTGTTTCTTCTGCTTAGTTCTTAGGAAAGGGTGGGGGTAAATCTCACTCGTACAATAATGGTACATGGAAATATTGAAGAAAGTATATTGAAATGTGGTGAGGAGATTCCCCAATTAATATTAAATATAGTACACACACACACCACCCCCAGACCCTATACACATTTTCTGGCTTAGTTATAAGGGTTGACCAATAGTAACCTAATGCACTACCGAAGGTACAAGGTGACAAAGGTACACTTCCCCCCTCCCCCCCCCAGCTTGATCTTATCAGAATCAGCAGCCCTACTTACCACCCACCTGCCTCAACAGGTGGAAAACTTGATGGGAATGGTGGTGATTGGGAAAACCCCAATAGAAGGGTGGAGGGAAGAGAACATATGTTGGTGGGGGGTATGGGAAAATGCAGAGGTGACACCTCTTCTCACTTTCGTTAATTTAAACCCTAGCCCTAAGCCATGTGGAGCCTCTTCTTGCTGTTTTAGCAGCCCCACCTCCACTCCCTGTAACTGTACTTTTGGAACTGTGTTCTGCAAGTGCTGTGGGTCTTCCCATTTTGGGGTTCAGAAAGGAATTTTTTCTTCTCATTGGGGTCAAATCGGCAGAGGCCTTGTGAGTTTATTCACCTTCCTTGCATCGTCGTGGAAGCACAGTTACATTGTTTTAGTAATATGTGGTAGGGATGTCAGTTCATCACAGCTTTTCAGCTGGATTCCAGTATAATTCACGGCTAAAAGGGATCATTCCAACTTTTTTTTTACTTTTGGGATTTTGCTGATGGGCCTTGTGCCCATAGGATAGGGGAAGACCTTGTGGCCTTCAAATGCCAGCACCTGCTTTGGCACCTCTGTTCTCCTTGTAGGGTGAGGTGGGAGAAGGATGTTAAAAGGATTCAGCAGAGTGAGCTGAGTCCTAGGGCTGGGATGGTGTCCCCATTAGGGTTGCCACATTTCTACTCACAAAACCGAACACCCTGCCCCTCCTCCAAGGTCCCACCCCCAGCTCACTCCATCCCCCCATCACTCACTCTCCCCACCCTCCCTCACTCACTCATTTTTACCAGGCTGGCTCAGGGGGCTGGGGTGCGGGCTCCGGAGTGGGGCCAGAAATGAGGAGCCCAGACTGAGGAAGGGGGCTCTAGACAGTGGATTGGGATGTGAGAGGGGGTGAGGTCTTCAGCTAAGGGTGCAGGCTCTGGGGTGGGGCCAAGGGGATGAGGGGTTTGGAGTGCAGGAGAGGGCTCCAGGCTGGGGCTGAGGGGTTTAGAGTGCAGGAGGGGGCTCTAGGCAGGGGCATGGGGTTAGAGTGTGAGGACTCTGGCTGGGGGTGCAGACTCTGGGATGGGGCTGGGGATGAAAGGTTTGGGATGTGTAGGAGGGTGCTCTGGACGGGGACCTAGGGGTTCGAAGGGTGGGAGAGGGATCAGGACTGGGCCTGGGAGGGGGTCAGGGTGCAGGCTCTGGGCGGTGCTTACCTCAAGCAGCTCCCAGAAGCACCCTCCTCACCACACGGCTCCTGGAAAGCAACCGCCATGTCTCCCCTCCAGCTCCTATTGGGAGGCGTGGCCAGGCGGCTTTGCGCACTGCCCTTCCACAGGTGCTGCCCCTGTTGGCCAGTGGGAGATGCAGGGGCAGTTTGGGGTAGGGGCAGCGTGCGTAGTCCCCTTGGCTGCCCCTACGGGTAGGAGGCAGAGGTGGACATGGCAGCTCCTTCCTGGGAGCAGCATGGCGCGAAGGCTATGAGGGAGCCTGCCAGCCCCACTGCGCGGCGCCATCAACCAGACAGTCAACGGCCTGGTCAGCAGTGCTGACGGACGCCACCAGGATCCCTTTGAGAGTGGGTGTTCCGATCGAAAACCAGACACCTGGTCACCCTAGTCCCTGTTGAAATCATGTGGAGTAGCTCGTAGGACCAGAGCTGTAGCCAGATCCTGCATTAATCCAGTAGGAGGAGTGGAAGGAGTTCAACACCTTGCAGGTTCAAGCGCTTATGCCTTTCCTTCTTTCTTATAGGGTCTTATTTGTTCTTATATGGCATAAAGCCCAAGATATATGTAAGGAAAAGACTTAGATGATGAGTAGATAGTAAAACCAAACTTTATATATATAAATAAAGCAAAGAAAATTGCATGTAATATACTGTACTCATACAGACAGATATTAAGATTTGACATATGTCACAATATGATTTAACTTTGAGTACTTTAGACAGATACCTAATAATGTGCCACTGCAGTGTTTCTTAAGAGGGAAATAACAATTGTACTGTGTGATTTTCATTTGTACTGTCTTTTGTCTTCTGGTTTAAAGTAATGACGGATTATGGGAATTATGAACCAAATAAATAGGCTTATTTTTAAAATGGAAAATTTTTATTTATTTTTGTTTTTTTTTTATTGCTTCATTTACAAAGTTTATAAGATAAGATAGTCAATAGATGATAACAAAGTAGTTCAGTCATGTTTTGTCATTTCATCATTATTTGTCTATGTACTTTGAAGGTTTGTAGAAGACAAAATGTGGGTAACATTTTTGGAAGGAAGCTCTGCTTTGAGTGCTCTGAACCTGAATGGTATTGAGGTAAAGTACAAATTACTGAAATTTATCTGTAATATGCTAAATTTGTAATTCTTTAAGCACTGTGTGGTTTTCAGGTTTTCTAGATAAATGTTTCTTAGCAGATTAACACTTGGCATGTAGATTTGTAACATATACTCTCTTTTGAATTTTATTTCATTATCACTCAGCAATTTAAGTATGGTAAACTGCATTTTGCAAATAAGCAGCATTAGGAGGAGAACAACTTGTTAATCTGCAACTTCTGCCAAGCATTTATACACTTCAATCCCATTTACTTTTATGGGATTCAAGTATATACATTATGCTTTGCTTAATAGATATGAACTTAAGCCCCGCTTTAGGTTCTTCTTAGGAACTGGAACCTTAGTGTAAACGTGGGGTCATATTTAGTCTTAGCAGAAGCAGGCAGAACTCATTTGAAGTCATTGTCACCCGTGTTTAGTAATTTAAGCTGCTATACCAGTTGTAAAAGTGCCTATATCTAAGTAGATCCCAGGCCAAATGGATGAGGTTCTTTGGCTTGTGTTACAGAGGAGATCAGACTAGAAGATCATAATTATCCCTCTGGCCTTAAAATCTATGATATCTTCACTTCTATTAATATTTATTTTTTTGCAAATCAGTTTTTTATAGTTCTAAGGATAGAGGAAAAAAATGAGATTTTCTTTTGTTTTTTGTTTTTTACTGGTTTATGATACTTTTATTTGCTTAAAAAACAAATGTAAGTATCCTGAGACTATAGTGTGACTAGGCTCTAATTTTTATGGTAGAGTATATTATTAATCCAAAATTTAGCACTCCTGTGCAAAGGTGCTAGAACTAGGAGTTTGGGGGTGCTGCAACACCCCCGGGCTTGAAGTGGTTTCCATTATATACAAGGTTTACAGTTTGATTCAATGGCTGTCAGCACCCCCACTATACAAATCGTTCCAGCATCCCTGCTCCTGTGGTGCAATCCTGACCCTATTAAAGTTGTTGGGAATTTTGCCATTGATTTCACTGGGATAAGGATTTCACCTGTGGTATGTAGAACTTCTTTTCAGGTTTGGAGTTGGCTAGATCCCTAATAAGACTTTGATCTTGTAATCTGATCTTCACAGGTAGACTCTTACAACTTTGAAGTCACTGAGGCTCTACACAGGGAGTAGGAGTTATGGGTCAGATTGCATTGTATTAGTCCATATTACAGAATTGTCACAATTTGCTTAGCTCATAATTAAGGCTGACTGTCATGACAAAAAAGGGGAAATGTTTTTGTCAGAGTAAAGAATGCAAAAGTCATATTTTAATTTTTTTTATTACAAAAGTATTAAATAATTAATAGTTAAAAAGCAAGTGAAGATGTCAAAAAAGAAACAAATGGCTCAAAACTTTTGGAACCCGCTTGATGTATAGTAGGAAGATGAGAATGAAAAGGATTGTGACTTTTCATAAAAAGCCCCAAAAAATCATTGTTTTGCCACAGAAATCCTGAAAAACATAGAGCCTTGTTCATAATATTCTGTATAGCAGAATGTGCTCTTTGTATATCTTTAGATCCCTGATTTTTAGAGCTTAGCTGTTAATCGTTGTACTTGGAGTATGTCTTTTTTATCATGTGGAAATTCAGCTTTTAGGAAAGATCATAAACATTAACTTGAAAAACTCAGACTGGATCAGAAGTTTGGAAGAGGAGATGAATCTAGAGAAGATGGTTGGATTGCCTTCATCAACCAGCTCCACTTTGCTTTGTGAAGATGCTGAAGTTTCTGCAGACTATGATATGGAAGGTCTGTTGGATCGAATTAACTTCTTTCCATCCTAGATATATTACTTAAATTGTTTAAGAGTTGTATAGATTTATTCTAACTTCATGCCAAACAGTCCAAAGGTGATCAGTTTAAAAATCAGAGACTCTCCAGCAACATATGCATAGCTTGCAGAGCAATGTTAGTTTTGGTTTCAGTTTGCACTCTGTCTAATTTGCCACCATTTTTTGCCGTCATTTTTTTTTCTAGATTTGCTGGGTATTGTTCAGAGGCATAGGAGGCACTGGGAATAAAATGTGAGGTTTTCAAAGGGTTTTAATTAGGGCTGTTAGCTCACGTGATTAACGCCAAAAAATTAATTGAGATTAAAAAATTACTCATGATTAATCTCAGTGTTAAACAATAGAATACCCATTGAAATTTATTAAATATTTTTGGATGTCTTTTTCTACATTTTTCAAATATATTGATTTCTATTACAACACACAATACGAAGTGCAGAGTGCTCACTTTATATTATTTTTATTACAAATATTTGCACCATAAAAATGATAAATAGTATTTTTCAATTCCCTCATACAAGTACTATAGATTTTTTTTTGTTATATAACTGCACTCAAAAACAAAACAAGATAAAACATTAGAGCCTACAAGTCCACTCAGTCCTACTTCTTGTTCAGCCAATTGCTAAGACAAACAAGTTTGTTTACATTTATGGGAGATACTGCTGTCTGCTTCTTACTTACCTGAAAGTGAGAACAGGCATTCACATGGCACTTTTGTACCTGGTGTTGCAAGGTATTTATGTGCCAGATATCCTAAATCTTCATATTCTGTTATTGTTTAACAATGCAATTAATCACAATTTTTGTAATTGCTTGGCTGCCTTAGTTTTAATGAAATTAGGCTTCCAACTCCCATTGAAAGGCAATTAGTGGGGCTCCTAACTCTCTCAATCCACTTTGAAAATACAGATAAAATGACCAGAGTGAATTTAGATATATAAAATGGCTGATTTTATACCTGGGTCAAAAGAAGAAAAAATGTTGGCTCTTACTTATGGAAGGAAATTAGGTTCCTTTGATTTTAAAATAGCAGTTACCCCCATTATCAGCATCCTCCATAAGAGGTTTGATAGTTTACAGAATGGTCTTTTTTTAATTGGGGGAAGAAAGGGATCTAATAACCAGCCAAATGAAGAATATAGATGTATGTGTTACTGATAAAATAGGATTCTTCCTCTGGTTATCTGGCTCAGAGAGCAGATGTATTTGAAAATAGGTACATTATTGCTAATCTTCACATTGTCTCTGGAAGAAAGACAAGATGCAGTGGATGTGGTTTAATTAAGTCACAACTTTATTCACTTAACATGTCTGCGAATAATAATAAGCACCTGCACTGGTTACCTGCCACACCTACTGCCTATGAAATTGTGACATCTTGACTTAATCTCTTTACCTACTTCACCAGGTCCTTGACCTGGCTCCCTAGAAAGTCAAAACCCCACCACAGATTCACCAATCTAGTGTTTGGGAAGGAAGAGGGGGAAGAATTCCTTTCTAGCCCCAAAAAGGAAAACGATGAACTAGCACAAGCCCACAGCCAATCTTGAAACCAGGTCCTGCTCTGTTAACATGAGTGGGAAGGTGAGTGGTGCAGATCAGTGTCTGAGGAGAAAGAGCGTGAATTCCTTCCAGAATACATGGGGTATAAATACCTCTCCCTTCCCCCAGTCCCTATGGTGGGCCAGTGCCCCCATCAGGTTCGGCCATTTCCAGTTCTCCCCTTGATAGGTTAGTCTGTTCACATTCCCCTCCCTCATAACCCAAATGCAATAGGGACATTTAAAGGAGCCCCAGGCTCGCTTTCCTGCTGTCCAGACAACGATCCACTGCATTAAGTTGCAGTGAACACATTGTGGTAGCTGAGGAAAAGATTTGTTATGGCTAAGAAGGTACTGTACTGGAGAGGAAGACTTCATGAGGTTTCACTCAAGCTACAAGAAAGAGAATTGGTCAAGCAGGGTTGGCAATTTTTTAATGTGCTAGATCATACTAGACCTTCCCTATACCTTCCGAAGAAGTTGAGTATGTCAAAAAGAGCCAAACACGCAATTTCATTATCTGTATTCATATTCCCTAACTGACTTTGAGTTGTATACTCTGGCTGCAGTTTGTTTATTTGACAACTCAAAGTTGTTAAACCTCTACCCTGATATAACGCAACCCGATAGAACACGAATTCGGCTATAACGTGGTAAAGCAGCGCTCTGGGGGGGATGCTACGCACTCTGACGGATCAAAGCAAGTTCGATATAAGGTGATTTCACCTATATCACAGTAAGATTTTTTGACTCCCAAGGACAGCGTTATATCAGGGTAGAGGTGTACAGCTTTTTGTTTATGATGGTCATTGAGGAGATTTTACCAGAGAATTGGATGAGTTTTGAACAGTAGAACTGAGTTGATCTCCATTTTTCTTTCATTAATTGATCTGTTCATTTTTTAGACTCTCAATTTCAATACAGTATTTTTTCTTTCCAGACCTTTGAAGTAGTTTACTAAATCCACAAAGACAGTAGAATCTATCTCATTACTGGTTTCCTGAACAAAGATCTATTCAGTTGCTTGGCCCACAGAGTTTAGACACTGGAGAAATGGGTGGGTGTGGGGAGTTATTATTTAAGTATTAATATAAAGAAGAATACATTTCTGCAGCCCAGTGTCTCCAACAGTTCTGATAAATATGGGTTATTGCCTTCATTGACAGTTTCTAGAGATAGTTCAGAGCTGCAGCACAGCTTGTGCTGGCCATGCTCCCTTGTCTGGCTTGCTGCCAGATACACTGCCTCTATGGCAGCTATTAAGTGGCAGTTCACTTTGCTTTTGACTTTTCTTTGACAGCATTGTTTTTTATTTGGTTTTTGTTTTTTGGAGCAGAATGAGCAACTTTTCTCTTTTCTTTTCCTCTTTTGGATCGGGTATAGAGCAGTGGGGTTACCTGAGCTACTGATCCAGCACTGTAGCGCCCCCCCCCCCCCCCCCCAGAATCCCATCCCCACTCTGTGTGACAGGGCTATCTTGCAAACACCAGGCTAAATCATAGTGTTCTATATAGAAGGCAGATTTTACAGGTTCTTTGGAGGGTGAATTATGCCCCACCTGGTCTAAGCCAGCCAGTCCTCTTGTTGCTAGGGTTTGGGGCGCTGAGTTAGGGTGATGTCCTGATTTTATAGGGGCAGTCCCGATTTTTGGGTCTTTTTCTTATATAGGCTCCTATTTCCCCCCTCCCCGCCCCCATCCCATTTTTTCACACTTGCTGTCTGGTCACCCTATGTTGAGTTAGACAGGCATGTTGGGTCTCGCCCCTACCCCAAGAAGCCATGACTTCACCACAGAGAAGTCTGATCCAGAGATGTAGAACAGAGAAAGGAGAGACTCCAAAGAGAAAGTGGACTTTAGCCAGCCAAACCAACTGGTAAGTCCTGGGGCATTGAGGGGGCCATATCCAGAGGGCTCAGGGTGCTGCATAAAGTGAGCCACAAAAGACCATGCCTTGGTCACAGCTGGGGGGCAACGCTTACAAAGTGGGCCAAAAAATCCGAAAAGAGAGAATGAAAATGTATAAGAAACCTGAGAAGCTTTTGTCCTCAGACACTCCCACCTCTCTGAGGAAAGGAAGTTCTGAGATTTATGTTCTGAGCCAGGTCTGGAAAAAATGCAGCAAATATTTTGTTTTGCTTTTTCCCCTGAGATTTTTGAAACCATCTGCAAATGGTGCATCAGCAGTACATACCCAGCTGGTGCAGGTGATAGAGAACAAGCCTAATAACAGACTTGCCTTCCAAATCTTCGCCTGAGTGGGGAATCTCACAGCACCAATCCTTTGAGGATGTGATCAGAGAGGAATGGGAAAACCCTGACGAGCATAATTATAAGTTGCAAGAACAAAAAGTGTCTCAGACATACCAAAGGTTGATGCTGGAGTGGGATCTATAGCGCAAAAAAAAAAAAAAGTAATCCCATCTGAAAGGGATTTCTTTCCCAAAGACCCACTGATAGAAAGGTGAAAGCTATCCTTGGAAGGGACTTTGAGCTTCGTTGGCCACGCTTAGAGTGTGCTACATGCTTTGCAAGAGCCATAATCTCCTGGCTGGATGATAAGGCCTTGAAGGGCAGAGACCATCTTGACTTCCAGTCTACATTTAAAAAACTTACCTAGCAAAAGCCTTTGTGCCACAGACCAAAATGGATGCAGCGAGCCATGGCATCCAGGTCAGCATCCACACACCAGACCTGGCATCACCTCTGGAAGGTTGAAGCACACTCCAAAGAAATTCTGTGGTCATCTAAATTCACAGGTTCTCTCCTCTTTGGAGAAAAATTAGATAAGATGGTGGCAGAAAGCACTGCCACATGAACAGTCCTTCCCTTCCCCAAACAGTGCTCACAAAAGTATCAGAGGAAAGACAACAGACCATTGGGAGAACCTTGGAACCAGGGATCAGGTGGCAAATCCAGAGGTGGTTTCATCACCTCAGAGAGTCCATTGTGATGAGCAAATGTGTCTCCATCCAGATCTAAATCTAGGAGGCAGAATTTACCACCACGGATCAGTGGGTGAGAGACATAGTGAGTTGTGGATACTCCCTTGAACTAAAGCCCTATCCCACCCTGTTTTATCCAGTCCATCTTGAATGACCCCATGAAACCTGTGTTAGTATTATGTCAAATCTTGCATCTTCTGGACATAAAAGCAATAGAAATTGTTCCCTCAAAAGAGAGGTTCCTAGGTCTATCCTCCAAATTTTCATTATCCAGAAATGTACCAGGGTAGTGGGAAATGGAGGTCAGAGCCATCCTGGATCACAACAATGGATGAAGAAAACAAGATTCCAAATGGAGAGCCTAGCTTCAGCAGTAGTATCCTTGTCTCAAGGGGACTTCCTTGCTTCTGTGGAACTAGTAGATGCCTAGTAGATGCCACATGACCTTAGACTATTGAGATTTGCACAGCCCATTACCAGTACCAAACACTACCATTCAGCCTGTCATCAGCCCTCAGGGTCTTCACCAGATGCTAGTCGTGGTAATAGCTAGATTCAGGTCTTAGGGCACTCAACCTGTGTTCCTTCTGGACGATATCTTGATCAGAGCTCAAACCCAAGCAGCAGCACACAATGCCACAGTCACAACACTGGATCTGCTTCATACACATTGTTTCACAATAAACACGAGGAAAATTCCTTGATTCTTTCCACCAGGATAGTCTCCATGCATCTGAAGAAGTGGGATTTTCACCCATGAAAGCTTATGCCCAAATAAATCAGTTAGCCTTTAAGGTGCCATCGGACTCCTTGTTGTTTTTGTGAATACAGACTAACATGGCTACCCCTTGATACTTCACTGGGAGTGAATATAGACCTTTTGTAGCAGAGATCACTGGACAGATTCCAGGAAAACTGCAACCTGATATCCATGTTAGTAAAGTGCACAAGGCCAGCCAAAGCTCAGTCTCTCCAATTAATGGGCTTTCTGGTCTCGTGTAAGATTCACAACATGGGCAAGGTCTCATGTCAGGTGTCTCCAGGCCTTTCTCTTGAAAGTATGGAACCATTCACTGGAACAAATGCAACATCACATACTGGTTCCAATTCAGTTAAATGCTTTAACTGGTTTTCCTCCTTTCCTATAGCTTTGATAAAATGTTAAAAGGATTAATTTTGTTTAAAACTGTTTAATGGTGGACAGTGATTGGGTTATGTAAACACCGTTGACTCCTTTGGGCCTATTTATTCCATCTACGTTAATACAGCCTGCCTCACAGGAGATCATCATCCCATTGTTATGTCCGAAGCCAAAGATCCCCACAGAAGAGCTGTGGCACGCTTTGGCTGTTAGAAGAGCACTGAAGATGTATATCAAGTACACAGAACTGACAAGAATATTAGGCTCCTTGTTCATCTGTTTTCATCCAAAGTGCTAAGGACTCAGAGTATATCCAAACTATCCCTGGCCAGATGGATCAAGTGCTCTTGTTCAAGATGGAATCAAGGCACACTCCACAAGATCTGTGGTGACTTCATGGGGAAGGGGGTGTGGCCAGCACAGATTGTGCTGCAGGTTGGAACTGCCTCTGAAAACAGGAGGGGAATAATCCATACGTATCAGAATTGTGCAAGGTGCTGCTAGCAGAAAGAAAATGATCAGGTAAAAAATTTACCAATCCTCAGTACAGAAGATTTTACTTTCCAAGGTCATATCAAATTACACTTCATTTAACATCACATAGTCCCTTTAACAGGAAAAACACCATAAATATAATGCCCCACAACTACCTCAGAATCCCTCACTCACCCTTCTATGAAACGTCTAAAAGAATAGATGAGCCTTAAAGCAAGTTTATAAAGATTTTTTTGAAAATCCAGGTCTTGTCAGACCAAGGAGATAATGGGGTCAAGGACTTCTAACTGAGAATGCTCTGTCTGGTGTTTCCTCCTTTAAAACTAGTTAACTGTTGATTTAAGCAACTTGGCAGATTGCAGTTGCTGTATCATCACACATGGTACTGTGCCCAAACCATTTACATTTATAATAGAAGGATTGCAGGGACCTCGGTTATCTAGCAGTATCTTCAGAAAGGAAAAATTGTAGCTATATAGTTATTTTACTTATCTTTGAGGTATGACTAATATATCTGGTGAAAATATTTCCCAGAAGTCACCAAACTTTTCTCATTCTCAGCTTGGATTTTTCTCATTCCCAACTCATTTGATATATTTTTCTGAGTAGGAATTATTCATTTGTTTGGGACATGGGCTCCTATTTTTAGTAACCTTTGGGCTATAGAATTACTTATTCCTCAGTTAGATATGTGTTTCACAATTAGCTTCTGAGTCCTTTTAAGTACATACCTAATTAAAATGTCTATTGAAGAAATCTTTATTTGCGTTTTATGAGCAGAACTTGGTCTTCTCTGGTGGCCATCTGAAAGGATAGGCTTTGTACAAAATCAAGATTTTTAGATACTGTGATTTTCCTTTTGTACTTGCATTTTCAGTATGCGCAGAATTTGAGTATTTCCAGCTGCTCTGGGTATGCCTGCCTTCTTCACAGGAACAGTTGTATCATATAAGAATCATGTAGAAAGGATCTTTCAGTGGTTAGTTAATTCTTTAAAATGTAGGATTTTGATGATTTCATTATGAAAAGTAGACCTCACAATAAATAACTTCCATGCCTGGAGTCAGTGTGGATGGGATGAACATTTGTAGATCCCTTTACTTTATATGTGTTTTTTTTCTTGTTTTCTAGGTGATATTGATGACTATAGTACTGAAGTGGAAGAGATTTTTCCTCAACATCTACAGCCAGGTACAAGTTCTGGTCTTGGAACCTCACCAGGCTCTTCACCTCGTTCCAGTCCCTGCCAATCACCCACGTTGTCAGATGGAGCGCTACCCACCCTTCCAGTTAGACCAAGTCGAGCACCTACAAGAACTCCTGGACCACCTATATCCTCACAAAGTATGTATCATATTACATAAGTCAGGTAACTACATCTCATTCTAGTTACCTACAATTTGACCTTGAAGAATATAATAAATATTAAACTGGTTAGTAGGTATTTTATCAGGCTTACATATTATTCAAGGTCAAGTTGTAGATAACTAGAATAAGTGAAGTAATCTGTTTTATACCTCCAGTGAAGAACCCTGTGACATGGTGTATCAATATAATCCCCATTTATTTTAACCACACTGATTAGATAAGCATTTCTCAAATGTGGCCACAGCCTCCTAGCTGTGATTGAGGAGGACAGCAAAGCAGCGGCTCCTCCCCTGGAGCTGCCTGCATGGGTCCCCCAGCCATAGGGTTTTAGAGTCCATCCCTGGACTCACCCCCTTCCATCACCTCAACTCCCGCTGTCTCCTCGAGACCCCATCACCCCTGGCCCTCATCCCTCCTGACCCACCTCCTCATCCAGGGCTTAATTTGTCCCCCAGCATGCCAGGGCTGAGAAAGTTTGCTGTGAAAAGTGATATTAACAAATCTGTTATATCTAAAAAAAGTGATATCTAAAAAAAAAAAAATGCAAAGCACGTTATTTTTTTCTATTCTGTTTACGTCCAGTAAAGAATAGAGACAACTATACATTATTTTTATTATTGAGTCTGCAAAATAACATACATACATAAATTACAATGATCTGGACATGTATATGTGCATATTTATTTGTTTTTCCTAAAGTTAATTTAAGTATTTTAGGAAAAATTCTCAGAGGGCCACCAGCAAGAGTTGGTGGTAGCACTCTGAGGCCACCAAAAGATATGTTGAGAATCTGTGGATTAGATACATCTCATTTCAGTGAAAAGTGAATTTGTACTGTTACGATATAAGGCAAGGTTGTTGCATGACTAACTTCAACTGCTAGGAGAAAGGTGCTTTATGTATATGACTTTCAGTTTAAACAGCTTTATCTTAGTGATAAGAATGGGAATA
The DNA here is from genome assembly GCF_003597395.2 of Chelonoidis abingdonii. NCBI lineage: Eukaryota > Metazoa > Chordata > Testudines > Testudinidae > Chelonoidis > Chelonoidis abingdonii. The sequence goes on along the minus strand of NC_133769.1, from coordinate 201,180,508 downwards.
GAGAACTGTAATGATATTTTGGCACTTCAAAAAACATTGCCACACGAATTCATTTTTAAACAGTTCGTGTCACTGTAATGGGAAGTAGTTTTTTTACAGTGATTATACTTATCTGACAGAACACCTTCCAAATTGCCTTTAAAATTTCCCTTTCTCCAAGGAAATAAGCAAATAAAGAAAGCCTGGGTTGAAATAAAATGGAAATGTATTTGATGAAATGTGATTTATAAGAATCTTTAAGGTACCCAGAAAATACTTAATGGTCAAACTTTTTGGCAGATATCATTCCTAATCAACCTGTGAATTAATTTACACTTTCACCAAAGTCCATTTCTCTTATTCTTACTTCCCAGAAACTTCAATGCCACGTGATAATGCAACACAACCACAGTGTGTGTATCCACAGTTGGTGGTATTGACAGAAACCTTTACAAAAAACTTTTCAGTAGAAAATCTTTACTTGATTTTTTTTTAAAACACGGTCATTAAATATGTGCTGATTTTCTTGATCAGGTTCTCCAGTTGATTTTCAACCAATTACACAACAGAAAGAGTCTACTCAGAGTTTAGAGCCTAAACGTCTTCCTCCCCCTCGCCCAGTGGCTCCACCTACACGGCCTGCTCCACCACAGAGACCACCCCCACCATCAGGTAATGCAGTGATGTATACCACACAATGGGCAATCTTTTGATGTACAGTTTTTTATTTAAATCTGTGTGATTTTATTTATCCATCCATTCATCCAGTTGACTTACTGACCTTTTCTTTACAAAATGTATTAAATCCATTTAACTAATTTTTAAAAATGGAATTTTTCAGCTAGATTTTACAGATCACAGCTTTTTATGATTACTTTTTAATACACAATTATGCTAATTTTTTTGAGTTAGGAATATTGGCTTCCTATGGATGTTTGTATTTAACATTTTAATTATCTACGGCATTTTAATGTTTCTTAAAAACTAATTCTTAATCTTTTGATTTCACTAATTTAATTCAAATGTTAATGATATTCCTGTTAACTTTTGAGTAAGTACAGATTTCAAATGTATGTTTAATATAGTAAAGTTAATCACTTTAGGGAAAAGTATATTTAGATAAATTGGAAGTGGTAAGCAACGGAGCAGTGGTAAGAGAAACTGGATGTTGAGAGAGCATATATGAGCCATGTAACAACTGACCAAAGTGACTCTTGATGTTTGTAACTTTCTCATTCTTTTTTCTTTAATGCTACATACATTTCTTATATATTATAAGGGGGTAGGAGCCCTGCACCTGCTAGAAAAGAATTTGGAGGTAATAATTTAATTGTGTTTTCAAACGTGACTAATAAATAGCAAAACTTCTATGGCTATTAATATAACCATATATTTATCCTGAGAATATTTAATCTGATGCTTCCCAAAGGCAGAAGTTGGTATGTGTTGTGGCATATATTCAGTTACTTTAAAAAAATCATTCCTTTAAAAAGCAGTATCTCTTTTTCTGACCCCTTAAACTCTATCCTCTCTCTAGAATTACAGTTAAGTCTTAGGGGTCAGTAAGTTCTGGACAGCAGCTACTACTACTTGATGAGTAAATAAAGAGCATGACAATATTTTTTCAACAGTTATTTACATGCTATAGACATGTCAGTTAAAACTGGTCCTGACCTTCATAATTTAAACTTAGTCAATATGCACAACACAGTTCTTAAAAATATAAAGCTGTCTTAACTTCAGATTAGCTGTGTTTCTCCATGAAGAGCATTGTAAAAAGGAGGATTGTGGTTAACTGGTAGTCATGCAGGTAGGTAACAACATGTCACAGATTAAGACTAGTTCATCCACAATACCTTCTCTTGTGGTTTTAAAGTAGAAAAATCAGTAGAGAAAATTGTTTCGTTTTTTATTATTTTTTTAAAATGTTACCATAAAAGACAAAGTTAAATGGAAATTAAAAGGAACAGTCACAAGAGTGAAATGCATGCATATTGCATGAAAACTTTTTTTAAAACACTTATAAAAGCTCAAACTATAAAAGAAAAAAAAAAGTACAAGGGCCAACAGAAGGCACGACAGATAAATAACAGACTGAAAGAGGCAGAGAGAGAAGAAAAAAACTTTTAAAAATTGGAAGTCAGATCTTACTGAGGAAAATAAAAGGGAGTATAAACTCTTGCAAGCCAAGTGTAAAAAAAGGATAATTAGGCAGGCCAAAAAAGAATTTGAAGAGCAACTAGCAAAAGACACAAAAACTAACAGCAAAATATTTTTAAATATATCAGACACAGGAAGCCTGCCAAGCAATCAGTGGAGCTACTGGATGATCAAAGTGCTAAAGGAGCACTTAAGGTAGCAAAGCCTTTGCGGAGAAACTATATGAATTCTTTGCATCGGTCTTCACTGCAGAGGAATTGAGGGAGATTCCCACACCTGAGCCATTCTTTTTTGGTAACAAAAAAGGAACTGTCCCAGATTTAGGTGTCAATAGAGGAGGTTTTGGTACAAATGGATAAATTAAACAGTAATAAGTCACCAGGACCAGATGGTATTCACCCAAGAGTTCTGAAGGAACTAAAATATGAAATTGCAGTGCTACTAACTGTGTTATGTAACCTGTTGCTTAAATCAGTCTCTGTGCCAGATGATTGGACGATAGCTTATGTAATGCCAATTTTTAAAAAAGGCTCCAGAGTTAATCCTGGCAGTGACATGTCAATAAGCCTAACTTCAGTACCAAGTAAATTGGTGGAAACTGTGGTAAAGAACAGAAATATCAGACATTTAAATGAACATATGTTGGGGAGGAAAGTCAACATGGCTTTTGTAAATGGAAATCATGCCTCACCAATCTATTAAAATTCTCTGAGGGTGTCAAAAAGCGTGTGGATAAGGATGAGCCAGTGCATTTAGTATACTTGAACTTTCTGAATCTCTCTGACAAGGTTCCTCATCTAAGGATCTTAAGCAAAGTAAGCAATCCTGGGATAAAAAGGGAAGTCCTCTCATGGATCTGTAACTGGTTAAAAGATAGGAAACAAAGAGCAGGAATAAATGGTCAACTTTCACAGTGCAGAGAGGTAAATAGCGGCGTCCCCCTCTGTACTGGGACAAATGCTATTCAATATATTTATAAATTATCTGGAAAAATGGGTAAACATTGAGGTAGCCAAGTTTGCAGATGATGCAAAATTACTCATGATAGTTACATCTAAAGCAGACTGTGAAAAATTATGAAGGGATCTCACTAACCAGCATCACTGGGCCAACAAAATGGTAGAAGAAATTCAGTATTGATAAATGCAAAGTAATGCCCATTGGAAAACATAATCCCAACTATACATATAAAACGATGAGGTCTAAATTAGCTGTTACCACTAAAAAAACAGATCTTGGAATCATTTTGGATAGTTCTCTGAGAATATCTGCTCAATGTGCAGCAGCAGTCAAAAAAGCTAACAATGCTGGGAATCATTAGGAAAGAGATCATAAAACAGAAAATATCATAATGCCACTACATAAATCCGTGGTACACCCACAACCTTGAATACTGTGTGTAGTTTTGGTCACCCCATCTAAAAAAAAGATGTATTAGAGTTGGAAAAGGTACAGAGGGGGATCCATATGAGGAGAGATTAAGACTGGAACAGTTCAACTCAGAAAAGAGACGACAAAGAGGGGATATGATAGAGGTCTATAAGATCACAGTGTGGAGAAAGCAAAAAAGGAAGTGTTCTTCTTCGAGTGGTTGCTCATATGCATTCCATTTAGGTGTGTGCGCGCCGCGTGCACAGCCGTCGGAGAAACTTTTTACCCTAGCAACACTCGGCGGATCGGCTGGGTGCCCCCTGGAGTGGCGCCACCACGGCGCCGCATAAGTACCGCAGCCGACCCGGCCACCCTTCAGTTCCTTCTTACCGCCCGTGTCGGTCGTTGGAACAGTGGAGTGCAGTTGCCTGACCTCCACATTCTTCCCTAGCTACTCGCTTATCGCTGTTCTTTGTTAGTTAATCGTTTTGTTTCCATAGTTAATTAGTTATAGTTGAGTAATAGTGTTAGTGTATTTGTTTAAGGCCGCCTGCTGAATACACTTACGGCCTAAGAGGTCCATGCGCCTAGCCTCTTATAGGATTGTTTGGTGGCGGCGCTGTTGGCCATGGCGCTCCCTCTCGTTAATGATTGGACAACTAACGGAGGGGGGGCTGTGTGGACTACAGGATGTTCATACACCCTGGGAGGGCACCATATATCTCCGCTCACACCTTTTGCCGTCGGAGGGATGGCATGCTGGAGACTAGCCACAAGGTATCAGTATGTCGCCTGTATAGTTTAATGAATGGTTAGCGGCTATGCGGTTGGGCATCCGGGGAGGCCATTAATGTGACTACCGGATCGTCGACCTCCGCCACTTCCTCCACCGAGTGAGTCTATGTTTAAGGGCCACCGGCGACAGGAGCTCCTGGTGGCTCGCAAACGATCGGCAGTGGCCCCGAAGGAAGAGGACGCCCGCCACGGCCTCATCGGGAGAAGAGGAGGAGGATATGCCCGGAACCAAGTGGGTCCTGGACAGGACTCGTCTTCCTGGGGTCCTGGTGGAAAAGACTCCGGGGAGTGCAGAGGAGAATGGCATGATCCTCTGCTTTGCGGAGGAGTGGGCGGTATAGAAGCCTCTGGCGCGCCGACTGTTTGTGGAGCAGGTGCAGGGGGCCGGAACGAGGGAGCACCCTGGCCTGATGGTAAGCCCAGGTGCTCCACATGGCCGCATTGCTGGCGCGGGGCGTGTGGGGAGCGATCGTCGCTGGAAGAGTCCAGGGGAAATCAACGTCTTGGTCCCGGCTTATAGCTGCTACCCCTCCCTGGAGGAAAGGCAGATCTCTTGACCGACGGGCATGGAGGGCGCAAAGGTGGGGCACCGACGTGCCTAAGGACCTGGCAGACCGGAGTCTTGGGGACTGGTGCGTACCGGAGCCGGACCGGGAGCCTGCGGCCCGGCTTGGTGGCGGTGAGGTCGGACCGGGACCAACTCACGAGCCTCGACGGCGAAGATCTGCTCTCTTTTCCCCTCTCCGGAATAATCGGCCTGTGTGGTGGTGCCGGGAGCGTCGACCGGTTGCCGCGAATAGCGGGACGGGGAGCGAGTTGCGGACCGGCCGGCGCGGGTGAGGCGGTGCCCGCGATTGGGAGCGGCTGCCGCGATTGGGCGGCGCCGCGCGAGGCGAACGGCCGGCGATTGGAGGCGGTGCGTGTAAGGGAGCCGGCGAGGAGAAAGAGATCTGGAGCGGTTGACCTGAGGGTCGTGACAGAGGCGGCCCGTCCGAAAAAAGGCGGCTGTGCCCCTGGAGAGGGTCAAACGGGGTCTACTGGGCGGTACCGGAGATACATGTGGTGCCGGCTGCGCGTGAGTAGCAAATCAGGTCTCGTGCGGCTGAAAATGTCTACGGTGTGGAAGGCAAATGCCGAGCTCGGATCGCGGCGGTGGCCCAGGGAGCTTCTCGGCCCGGACTCGACGGCGCCGCCGGGGGGAGTCAAACGGCCAGATCTAGCAGCGCACCGCAAACCGGGCGGTGCCGGGCGGTCTGCCTCAGGAGCAGATCTTACCATCGGGCGGCTGGCAGAAGGGTCGGCCCGAGGCTTGGCGACGTCGACCGTCGGAGAGAGGGAGCGGCGCGCGGAGTTTGCCTCTCGCGCGTCGCGTGCTGCGGTGCCGAGGGCCTTACTGGCGGTACCGGACTGTGGAGCAGTGATGACCAGGTTAAGCGGTGGCTTCTCATCCTGCCTCTCCGTCTCGCTCGCTCGCTCTGCTGCTCACCTTGGTGTCACGCCTCCTCTGCCCATCGCTCTAATGAGGGAGCGTCGTCGGACCAAGAGTGCTAAACGTTCCGCTGCTTTCTCCGCCCCGTCCCTACCGGTGTAACTCCGAGGTGTGTCCGTCTAGCCTGAATTGCCTTCACAAAATTAGGCCGGGGCACTTTACGGACGCAAGTGCCGACTCCCTTCAGGCATTTCAAGGCAGGTAGTCGTGGGGATCTCCTTCTCCCAGGCACCTGGCCGTATTACAGGCCGAACATTGCTTTAATCCCGGCGAGCCAGGCATGGCTTCGGTAGTGTTTTTAGTCTGGGCGCGGGGCAGGGACAGCCGCCCGGTCCTCTCCGCAAAAACTACT